>NC_038246.2:31264142-31486483 GCF_000004515.6 Glycine max
GTCAATATCTTTCCTTTCAACTTAAAAAGCAAAAAAGAGCCTAAATTATGCCTCCCATATTAGAGAGAAAGATATTGAGCTGGTAGAGGAGGAACAGGCACGGATTGGTGTTGATCCTTCTAGTGGGACCTCCAATAAATCTGAGAATTATAAGGAGGAAGCACGGAAGAAAACACATAAGCATAAACCAAAGAGGGTGGAGAGTGTCAACGCTGATGCAGAAGCCTTTGGTGATGACTGGAAAATTCTGATTGCTCTATGCAATGTGAAGCTGAAGCAGTAGAACATACGAATAAAAGAGATACAAGCCATCAAAGTGTGTCATTGGACAATAAGACAAGAGATTGAACTATGCTGAAGATGGGAGATTCTGCTAAAGTTGTGATAAAACAAGACATGAAGGGAAGAAGGCATAAATATGGGTTTAACAACAATGAACGTGAGAAGACACAGAAGAAAAGGGTGGTGGATGATGAAACTGCCGACAAACATCAACTGGATGAAGTCCTATGAAGATCCTCCTCATTCTCAAAGAGGGGAACGAGCAACAATTTGAAGGATGTACATTCAGGAACTAAAGAATTCAAAATAGCTAGTAATAAGAGGGATTTGTTTTTGGGATTTTCTGAGCACCAAGAGCGGCTACGCAAGAAGTTTGCACTTGAGGAGGGAAGGATATTTGCAGCTAATGAACAAGTTTCTTAACTATTTGTCCTTAAGATTTTACTGTTTCTTTTTGCTATATGTAAATAATAATGGGATAAGCGTATTCCGTAAAAACATGGTCTATATTTACTTCTAAGATTGTTAGGGGTAAAAATGACCATGTCCCTATGGCATAGCCTTATATTATTTATATTTACATATAAGAAAAAAAAACAGTAAAATCTGAAGAACAAATAGTTAAGAAACTTGTTCATTAGCTGCAAATATCCTTCCCTCCTCAAGTGCAAGCTTCTTGCGTAGCCGCTCTTGGTGCTCAGAAAATCCCAAAAACAAATCCCTCTTATTACTAGCTATTTTGAATTCTTTAATTCCTGAATGTACAACCTTCAAATTGTTGCTCGTTCCCCTCTTTCATTTCTGCAAAAAAGAAAATCAAATGCTGTGAAAACATGTATGAAGTCCTAAGAAAATCAATATCAAAGAAAACATGGATGAAATCACAATTAAAAAGCACAACTACCTATCTTTCAGAGTCCTTTGGTTAATTTGTCTTGTCTCCTTATGTGGTGGGGTTTTGTTTAATAATATTATACTTTTGCCTTCCAAAAAAAACTTATGACTGATCCTCTTTTCATTAATCCAAATTTGTATGTTATTGTATAAAAGATCATGGGTCCTCCACTTGCCTCCACTGCTCCTCCTCCTCCTTCTCCTCCTCGTCCTCCTCCTACATCGGACGCATCGGCTTCGACGTCTACCGTGAAGCGGACATGCAAAGCCTCATGTCTACGATCGTTGTCCACTAGACCACCTGGTGTTAAGAGACCAGTGGTGCATGTTGATCCTGCTACAGGGAAGGCCGACGGTCCCCACAAGAAGAAATTAAGAACATATTTGGGGATTGTGGCACGTGATAAGGTGGACATCACCTACGAGAACTGGAAGAAGGTCCCTACTGCTCAGAAGGATCTGATTTGGGAGGATATTCAGGTATTTCTCTTTTCTTATTTGATTGTGTGTAATTAATAGCCAAAAAATTTCATTATTGTAACAAATAAACTTTGTTTCATGTTGTCAGGCAGAATTTGATATCCCAGAGGCTTCTGATAGTAGGACGAAAAGGAAGTTACTACAGACCGTGGGGGAGAGATGGAGGCAGTTTAAATCAGACCTCACAAGGAAATGGGCCCTTGCAGCCGATCAGGACGGTGTCGAGGACACTGTCTGTGACAAATACGACATCAGCAAGGAAAAGTGGGCCCAGTTTTGCCAGACTCGCAGAGACCCTTCTTGGGAGGTATGTTCCTTTGCCATTTAAGTTGTTTTTCATATTAAACATGATGTTGTTATATTTTCCAGGATGTGCGCATCAAGGCACAGGCCATCCAGAAGCAGAATACTGCCCCCCATGTTATGTCTCGTGGGGGTTATGATTATTTGGAGCAGAAGCTCCTGGCTGAGAAGACCAAGAAGAAGCTGTAGGAAGCTGCACAGTCAGGAAGCGTTGATGGCGTCATCGACCCTCCATCCCCGGTCAGACGCCACGTGAAGTGGAAGATGGCCCGCACAAAGAAAACAGGGGAGATGACGATTGAGGCCGCAAAGGAAATTGCTGAGAAGATTGTAAGTCATTTTCAACTTACCATTACAATTATGTTTGAATATTTTAAGAATGCCATGTAACACTGTGTGTTTTCTGTGCAGGATTCGTTTGAGGAGCAGGCCACACAGGGATCGTTCGTCCCCCATGGGCGTCAGGATGTTCTGGCCGCTGCTATTGGACGTCTAGAGCACCCTGGACATGTCCGTGCTGCTGGAGCCGGTGTCACCATCAAGCAATACTTTGGATCGGCTCCACGGATGTCCCGCAGCTCTTCCTCCCTGCCTCCTGACGAATTACAGTAGCTGACTCAGCAGATCAGGGACCAGCAAGAGGAGTCCATCACAGAGAAAGTGACGAGGCAGGTCATGGCATCCTTCAGCCAGCTTCAGTCACAGATGCAATCTCAGGCACCTCCTGAGCCTCTTGTTGGTCCTGGTCCCTCCATTCCTCGGGTGAGCACAAAGGGGAGTTGTGTTGATCCCTCAGGAAATGATTCTGAGACGGGTGACTCTGACAGGTACGGCTTGTACATAGAAGCAGATCCTGCCCGCCTGGTTGCCGTGGGGAGAGTTTATGAGGGATCCACTCTTGTTCATAACACTCCTTTGTTGCCTAGCCAAGTAAAGTTGAGTGTGGACGAGGTTAAAGATGCAGATGCTCCAGTTCATGTACCCACTGCTGAGGTTTCCTTAGTGGGGCAGGCACTTCACACCTTCCTTGCTTGGCCGACACATCTGATCAAGTATTTATCACACTAGGTACTTATTGTCCTTACTATATGTTTCTTCTTTTTAAATTAATTCATTAAGCGTGCCTCATATTTGGCTATTTAACTTTGTTTCATGAACAGGTAGCTGTGTCTCCGCCAAAACCACCTCCGAAGCCCGATCCGGAGGTCGATGATCCGCTTTATCTGATGACATTGACCATCCCAGAGCTTTTCTTGAGGCCTTATCAGGTTAGATGGGATGCCACCGTGTTCGGGGTCGTTAATCCATATTTCCCCCTATACATAAAGCACGAAGACCTCTCCAAAATCGCACACGGTGGTCAATGTCTCAGCATATCAATGTTACAGTTGTGGATTCTGTAAGTCTTTATATAAAAGGCTTTTATTTACCTAAGTTATGGCTTTCAATTCATAAATATTTAACTTTGACTTAACATAAACAGGCATCTCACTTAAACATGTATGCGAGCGGGGAATTCTGATATCTATGGATTCCTCGAGCCTTAGTCCATTCAGAGGTCTGGGCAATCGCAGTTTGAATCTGAAAGTTACATAAAGAGTTGGATGCAGAGTTCACAACGCGATGTGTATCTCGGAGCCTACCTAAATGAGTAAGTCACAAAATAACAAAATTTAATTAATGTTTACTAATGTACTAACCCATTTTAGGTTCCACTGCAGCGGACATTGGCAGATGGTGGTCATCCTGCCCAAGGAACACTTAGTTGTCTGGTTTTGTTCATTGCATAACAGGCCAGACAACTACCTTAAGGGGATTATTAATAGGTTAGTGTTCTTTTAAATACATTTGCATTGTAATACCTCAACGTACAAAACCAGTTTTTAATTGTTACTCATATGGAACAGTGCTATCAAGGGTCTTGATGATGCTCCACAGCCTAAATCAAAGGCTCTTGCTAGGTGGATTGTCGTCAAGGTACATCATTTACATAAAACTTCCACTTATATATATTTCTTTATGTGTCTGTACACTAGTTGTTTAATTAATATCCAAATTTCATTATGTATTTAGTGTAATAGACAAAAAGGAACTACTGAGTGTGGCTACTATGTCATGCACTAGATGTCCACCATCATTTTAGGAAGTTTTAGAAATAATTGGGAAGCGATAAGTTTATTTCAAAGAAAATCGATTTATTTATAATTTGTATTACATTATTAACTAAATATGATTTATTTAATCATGCAGTATTTTAACAACCCTAGACCATTGGAGCCTGAGAGATTAAAAGCATTGCGGATTCAATCGGCACAGTTTTATCTCCAAGTTAGAGATCAGGCCTAGGATTTAGGGACATTTTTTAACATTTTTGACATTTTCTATGTAACATGAACATTGAATTCATTTGTTGATTGTTCTTTATAATATATAAATCAATTATTTGATGTTTATTATCATTAAAACTGCTTGAAAGCGGAATAAAATGTTTATTTGCTATGAATTGGGCCTCCTAAAATTGCATTTGACAGGTACAATTTTGGGTTTACTGTAAAAACAGAAAGTATATATAAAAAAATATTTGAAAACAACATCGGTTATTAACAAAAACCAATGTTAATATCATAACCAACATCGATTATAATAGAAAACCGATGTTAACGTTTGTATATTAACATCGGTTTTTGTGTATAACCGATGTCAGCGTTTGTATTTTAACATCGGTTATCTGTAGATAACCGATGTCAACTAGTGTACATTAACATCGGTTAATCATAAATAACCGATGTGAATATTTGAATATTAACATCGGTTATTTATAATTAACCGATGTTATACACAAATAACTACACCAAATAAGTGTATGCATCATCAACGTTGACATCGGTTTTCTAGAAAAACCGATGTTAAGGGCATACATTAACATCGGTTTTTCTAGAAAACCGATGTTAAACTAACATATTAACATCGGTTTTACTAGAAAATCGATGTCAACGTTCATCATACGTACACTTTTTTTGTTGTTGTTCATTGTGTTTAACATCGGTTATTTAGAGAACCAATGTTGTCATATGTATGTTAACATCGGTTCTCCAAAACCGATGTTAACATTCATACATTCAACATCGTCACTTTCAACATCGGTTTTAGAACCGATGTAGAATGTTCTAAATAACCGATGTTGAAAGTGTATTTTCTAATAGTGGATGAAAATGCAAAGTTTGAGGTAGGGCTGTAATTCAGTAATAAGAAAGAAATTCTAGAGGCTATCAAAACCTTTGTTATAATCTCTAAGAAGAATCTGAAGGTTAAAAAAATGATAATAAGAGAGTCATTGCAATCTGTAAGGAAAAAAAAGGATTTTCCGTTTTACTTACGGGTCAGCAAGTCCATTCAAGCGACTTATTGGCAAGTAGTCACATTCAAATATCAACATTCTTGCTTTAGAACTGCCAGAAACATTCAAGCTACACCTAAAGAAGCTATATTCAAACACTTTAGTTCACAGTTATAGAAGTTGTAATACTTACTCCAATAACAATATTGCTTATTTTCAATTTCAAGTTGGATCTCTGTCTGTTATGGATGATGCCTTAACCTTTGTCCATATGCCTCTTCCTTCTTTTAATCTATTAAATCCACAAATCATCAACTTTCAACTCACATATAAAACAAACATTAGCAAAAAAAGACAAGTTTCTTCTCCTGACTGATAACCACAACAAGCTCTATCAATTGATGACACACCCCCAAACAGAGGCCATTGACATATAGAAAATGTTGTACATACCCAGATATAAAGAGACGTTTCCTGGATCGAGCTTGAGTTGGGCCCTGAGCCTGCCTCCTCCACAATGCAGTGTTGAGACCAAAATTTATTAGCAGCATGTACTCATAGACTGGTAAGATGGCAGGCACTATGAGAATTTACAAACAACATATATGAGTAAATAGGGATTAGTCACTTTGGGTTTCATTTTGAAGAATGCTACAAACAGATGGACAACAAAAGATAGCATAAGTTCAGTCATGGAGGGATGAAAATTTAAACAACATAAAAAAATGGTAGAGCATTGATTAATTGTTATACTCACCGCTGAATAACCGCTTTGTGTCAGATCATCTAAAGTTTGTCGAAGATTCTTTGACCAAAGAAAGGAAGAAAGTGATTATTATGCATATAAGAAGTTCATTCACAATTATCAATATAAAAATTAAATTTCACGAGAAAAGAAAATAACTAAAACAAATGGCAGCATCAATATAAAAGTTTGCTGACAAAAATAAAAATACCACAACAGGACAACCAGCTCTCGGGATACTATCTGATTGCAGACCGCCAAAAGGATTTAAACCCTCATATTCAACAAGAATACATACATTTATTCCCCAAGCTTCATAAAATTCCCCAACCTGAGCAAAAATTTAAAAATAAATAAATAAATGATACCGAGAAAAAAAGAAAAATTTACTTCATGAAAGGTAGAAATAGAATGCTAGTGAACCAGCTAACAAACAAACCAAATTTTATTGACAATGCGTAACCATGCTCTCTTCCAACTAAATTTACAAGAGCACCAGCGACGAAGCTCTCAATGAATGATATAACTATTACTTACTCTGCAAAGTAATACTTGACGTGGAAATTTTGGCGTGAATTGCAACATTTCCCAGTTAAGTGTTCCTTCCTTCAGACTACACACATGAAAATTGATTCCTCCATCAACTTTCTCACAATAATACCATCCCTAGAAATAGAGAATAAGGGAATTCAAGTATTTATGTGCAAGTTTATTGAAAAATAGCCAATGTAAATGGTTAAGAATAAAGGGTTATGAATTATATACAATCTTAAATCTTGAATAGCATTCTTGTTGACATTGGTCCATTAGTTGTGAGCTTGTATTTGAACAGAAAAAAACTTACCTGTATTGCAATTTATGCAGGGGAAAATAAATCCTTTATATTGAGAATAGAATAAAAGTGCAAAATAAAGCATGGTAACAGTTTGAAAGTAAACTTGTAAACTATAAAGTCCTAATAAATCTGTAGGTAAATGTTTTAAAAAGAAAACCGCAATTAATGTTCATATTTTTTATTACAAAAATGAAGAGAACGCACATAAAATAATAACATGAATTTCATATAAACTCACCTTCCATTTTTCATGTTAGGATTTAGGCCAGGCAAAGTAGAATAGTCAAGTCTTTCAGTTAGTTGGACAGTTGAAAGCTTTATGCACATCTGCAACATCTGCCATAATTTGGAAAGGAAACAAGAGTGAGAATGAAAACTCTTGCTAAAGGTCTCATGGTTTATAATCACAACAACAAAAATCAAGAATGACTAATTTTGCAATTTAACTAGATGCGAAAAAGTAGATGGACCTACCCCTTTCCACCACAATATGTGAGGAAGGTTTTTATATTCTAAACCATTATTTGGTACTTTGGGCTTTGGTCTACGTACCAGAACTGATAATGTTCGAGATTATGCAAGATTATACACTAAAGATTCTTATTTGGCTCTCTCTTTAGTCCTATGTCTCTTATCCTTAGGGGGTCTTCCTCCACTATTAGGTTTTTTCGGAAAACTTCATTTATTCTGGTGTGGATGGCAGGCAGGCTTATGTGGCCTTACTACTCCTCCTTGAAAACTTCTTTTCTGTATAACTCGATTCATTTTTTACATGTCCATTTATTCTGTTCATCAACAAGTTTCACAACTTAGATCACATACCGCAAAATAATAGATGTTTACATCATTAGGATTTCACCACGTCTACAACATATCAAATAAAACAAATTATTCTGTTCATCAACAAGTTTCACAACTTAGATCACATACCGCAAAATAATAGATGTTTACATCATTAGGATTTCACCACGTCTACTTTTATATAATTTTGACTATTTTTTCATATTTTTTTACCAAATTACCGGCCTTCTAGACCTTTAGTCCAGCTTTCTCAGTGTATGTATTTTACGTTTTAGATACAAGGAAAAGAAAATACTTGTACAGTCATCCAAGAGAAAATAAATGAGATAATATTCGTTCAGTTTTTTTTTCACATATGTTATATTTAATGGGTTTCGACACAAAGGGAATCGAGATTCATAGGTGTCATACCCTAATTTCGTCCGGGGACCATTGTTTGGTGGCATGTAACCTTCGCTTGACCGCCTCAAGGTACTTAACAACCATTGTTAGGTAATTTGTAAAGTTATGCGACATTCCGAAGGTCAAAAAGAGCATTGTTGCGTAATCCGTAAAGTTTTGCAACATTCCGAAGAGAAAATGGGTGTCGTTACGTAATCCGTAAAAGTTCCGTAACGTTTTGGAAATGGATTAGCAAAAAAAGACAAAAGGGGGTGTATTTAGTAAAAAATGGGGTGCAAATAGAAACCAGACCCACTTGGGCCTTACAGGGGTTCCAATAGAAGGCGGGTGCCTTCTGGTGGAAGCAGTCCTGCTCGCTTGGACGAGCTGGGCGGCAACCACCTCCCTCTTTTCTCCTATAAATAGGGGAAAGAGGGCATAGTAAATTGTTCAGCCCTTCTGGTATTTAAGGATTCTCTTGAAATTAGTGAGGAAAATTGTTTCCGTGAAAAAATCCAAGTCGAGGTGCTTCCGTAACGCTTCCAAGACGTTTTCGTGAGTGATTTCGTGAAGATTCTTCATCGTTCTTCATTCATTCTTCATTCGTTCTTCATTCGTTCTTCGTTCTTCAACTGGTAAGTTCCTGAAATCGAATCTTTCAATTCATTCTATGCACCCTTAGTTGTTCCCACTTGTTTTGCGTACTTTTATTTTCATTCCATTTGTTTTCCGTACGCCTTTTTAACGTGCTTTAACCATTTATTTAAGTCGTTTTCTCACCTAATAAATAATAAAATGAATTTCAACCGATCATTTGTGTTGTAATCTTGTTTAATCACTTTTAAAATAAAATCCAACCGATCGTTCACGCTGTAATCTCGGTTAAACCAAAAGAAGGCAAAAGAATAATAAAATAATCAAAATATCTTTGAATAAAATAATAAAAAAAATCAATTGGACGTTTTTTTCTTTGGAAGTTTCCTTGGATGAATTGACTAATAACCAAAGTGAAATTAAGGCTAAAATCAACTCACAAATCAAGCTTTGTCCGTAAAAAATCACTAAAAACTGTTTTAAGGTCCAACGCCTTAAGCGGTCCTCTTTGCTTTTATCAGTTAACATGGACCGTTCCAAAACATAAAATCAATATGTAATTTTACCGCTTTTGTCGACCTCCCCAAGAGATCGTTAATGGTCCAACGCCTTAACTTTTCTCTCCTTTCAAAATCAAAAGATCGTTTAAATGGTCCAACGCCTTAAATGACTTTTTGTTCGGATAAAAATATATCTTGCGAAAAAGATCAAAACAACTTAACCAACGTTTAGTTCACAAAGAACTACGTAGGTCTGATTTCCTCATCACAATTGGGGATACGTAGGAGCGAGGGAAATACCTTTGTCGACCACAAAAAGATAAAAAATACAAAAAGCATAAAAAGACATAAAAACATAAAAAAAGAAAAATAAAACAAATTGAAGTCATATTTGCACATTTGACTAAAGGCTACCGTCCCTTGTGACGGACGTGTGGAGTGTTAATACCTTCCCCATGCGTAAAAAACAACTCTCGAACCTTTCATACTTAAAGTTTGTAGACCACACCTTTTCTGGTTTTTTTTCGATGTTTTCCTCGAATAAACGTTGGTGGCAACTCCGCGCATTTTCCTCCTACGGAAGACGTACCCATGAGTCTCGCGTCGCCTTTCCGCCGAATGGTAGGTTGCGGCAATAGGGTTGCATGGCATCAACAAGTTAGAGAGTTTGTTCTTTGGTTTTAGCGACAAAAGCAGCCTCTTGGAGGTCTTGGGTCTGTACAACACCAAGAACGTGAATAATTTGTTCATGGATTCCACAATGTTCACTACTAGAAATGTGTTTTTTTACGACGCGATTTCTAAGCCAGTTATTCGGAACCGCCTTAGAAAGTGGCGCGGTGGCAAACTTGTAATTATTAAAGCTGAGAATTGATTTTTACAACGCAAATTCTAAGGCGGTTATAAAAAACCGTCTTAGAATGTTTCAGGGTGGCATTTTTGTAATTATGGGGAAAAATTCAACGACGGGTTTTGACAAGAACCGCCTTTGTTTTATTTCCCTAAAATTATATTACATTAGGGATTCCACCATTTTGATACTACCTTCAGTCGTCCCTTTCCGTCTTCACCCAGTCTTCGAATACAACCCAGCATAATTTGGTCTTCACCCAGTGCATGTTAAGAACTCTGTGACCCATCACTAAGCTCTATTGAAGAGAACTCTGTCGTACTCAGGCCCTGTTCAAGGTGTGTGGCGGTGCTTTTGTATCGTACAAACTGGTAAGTAGGTGTATGTCGTTCTTCTTCTATATTTGCTTCGGTCGTAGGTAGGGGTTTTTGGCTTTTGTTTTGACTCTATAATGAATGCCATTGTCACTTTTGAGTGTATTTGGCGTATCTTCTCACCATCATTTTATTTTGCCTTTATCAATTTTCAACACACGGACGAAGGCCAGGTTGCTTACGGCTTCAATATATATCTGTTAACCAAACCCTTAGTCATTTGGGATTTAAAGGTACCGCGCGTTCTTATTTTGAACCACATGTTTATGCTTTTGTATTAATATATTAATACTATTAATTAATAATAATAAAATGTTTTATTGTATATATTTATTGTTGGTCTGGATGGTGAAGATGAAGGAGATTGTGTAGAGGGAAAAGTAGTGTTTGGAGAGGATAAAGTTGGATGGGTAGCGGAAGAGGAGGAACTAGATATAAGTATAAGAGTGTTGTCTTCTGTGCTTTCTTTTCTCTCTTAGGTAAAGATAGGTCAAATCCAAGTCTTTGTTCAACTCAATTATGTAGCATTAGCATACCCCTTTTTATTCTTTCTTCTATTTCTGTGCAGTGTGTGTGTATGGTCTTTCTTCTATTTCTCCTACTTTGCTGCTAACTGAAACAAAGTGGAAGTTATTTCAAAATTTGCATTTCAAGTTCAAAAATAAATTAACTGGAAGCTTCATTGCAGTTGATAGTGATTGTGGAAGCTTCTTTTTCTTCTCACTCCTTGTTAATTGTTGACAAACTTGGAGCTTTCATTGAAGATAATATACATATCTGAGCTTGCTGGCATTGTTGGGGTTGTGGTTCAGGTATGTTCATTATTGTTGTTGTTTTAGTTTGTTAGTATGTGGCCCTTTTATTCATGTTAATTTTTTAATCATGTAAACAATGTTATATGTGTCTTTTTTGTTTCAGTTATATGTGTATAAAAGGTGATAATCAATGTGTATATATAGGTATGTTTAAGAATCCATAATTGGTGAAGAAATTCTTTATCATTTGCTAATTTTAATATATGAAAAGTTGAATACAAGAGCATAGGCTTTTGTTCTCTTAATTTAGTAATTACTAGTACCTGGGTTATTGTATCTTGTATGTGGTATCTCCCTTTTCATTGTCAAGTTTCTTTCTGTAAGTTGCCCTTATATATATGGATATGCTTGTTGTCCTTGTCAAATGCATGCATGGTTAAGACTGTTGAGGGGTGTCTTAGGTGTTGTGTGTTGTTGCTTTTGGTTCAGAAAATTGTGGTCCAGTATTTCGTTATGATCTTTTTACCCTTTTCTGTAGAAGAAAGCTACCTACATCGTTGGCTGGCAATGCATTAGCACCATTGTGCATATTGAAGTATTGAGGCAGCAACTTGACCTTGCAAAAGAGTTAAAGAAATCAACACCTGTTGATTGTGTTCGTGCTTTTGGTGATGTTCTTCAGCTAATTAAGTTATAATATTAGGTAGGTTTTCCTTCTTTGTTGCTAATGAAATGGTCATTTTCTTTGGTTTTCTAATTGATTTGTTACTGTTTGAATTTATTTGATATATATTTAATATGGACCACTGCACCCAATGACAAGTATCAATCTGATACAAGGCAGTGATGAAGAATGTATAATAGAATAAATTTCCTCTCTACACTCTAGCTATTCAATAGACCTGGAACTCTCCCTTCTATTTAATTTCCAAAATTCAAGCTACTCCTCTCTTGGTACCCCCTTTTGACCAACTTCCCTTTTAGTTACCTAACTTACCTGAGTAAATGTGGTTAATTTGTGTTACATTGAATAACGCCATTGATTCTCTGCTGTCGAACCTATTCTTCCCATAGACCATATTTGTTGTAAGCTAGTATCATAGTCCAATAGAGATTTCCAATCCCTCTGCAAATATTAGGGAATAAGAATGCAAGGTTGAAATCTCATGTAAGACTATAACATATCACATTGATATGCACCAGTCCATAAATAACATGTTTTTGTAAGGCCTCACTTTACTGAGGCAAAACTCACGCAATGCGACAAAACTAACAAACAATCTATGCCAGAACTGACACACAAGCAAATTCAACCACAATTAAGTTTCACTTTTGCACACTTATTCCAACTAAACTAAATGATTGTTATTAATAAAATTTAACAGAATAAATATAGAAAACCACCATTAAACCTCTCTCCATTTGACCACATTGTCTATGTCATGTGAAGACATTGTGTTTTGAACAATTCAAAAGTGAAGACACACGCTTACCAATATTAGATTTACTGGCTTTAGTAATGTCATTCTTCTCCCTATCCTAGCAAGTGGTATTGACAGACTCGGATTCGTTTGTCCACTCTTCAGAAGTATTCTCATCATCAGAGTCATTTTCAAAAGTACAACCTTATAAAAGTTCAAATGGCATGTTTCTCAGTTCTCTCACCTTTGTCATTTTTTCACTAGCCAGACTTGTGTGTCCACAACAGTAAATTTCATGACATGTGTACTGTGGTTTGGAGTTTTTACCATGAGATAGCAATGGCTTGGTTGATTAGGGGAATTTTCATGGTCCAGTTTTGTATCTTTTGTCCACCCATTTCCTTACTTGCTAGTGCAATCATTATCTGGTATCTTCTCTGGCTCAATTAGCTCAGGGTCAAAAGCAACCTTATAGAGGACATCACTATTTTGAGTCTATATTGTCCTCTGTAAAAACAAAATAAACTACATCTAATTACAAATACTGGTCCCTAGATTTTTCATTGACAGTTGTTGTGCCAAGTGGTGTTGTACCTCGTTCAATTTGCATTATTTTCCCAAGCCCAATTTCGCCACTCCTTTTATTAGTTGGCAGTGCTCAGATTCTGTACCTATTTTTTTTCTTTTGAGTGTCCTACACCTAACTCATTTTGGCTAAATTATCAACAATAGGAAAATATTTATGTACTGTCCACAAAGAGAAGAATTGATATCCCCACATTGAAGAATGATGTTAACCTTAGTGCGTGTCTCCAATGTATTGGGTTAAAGGAAAGTATATGATATCAGAATTGACCAATGGTATGTGGATCTGAATACATATCTTGTTCAAGCTATTTGGAGGCACATAGGAAAAAGAGACAACTAAGCTAGAATGGTAAACAAAACGTACATGATTTTAAAATGTAAAATAAGAGTAGATTGGGCTCAGTTTCGAGTGGTATGTTGCAAGTTTTTATACAATTGGTTGGTACGTAGAATTAAGAATCAAATTTAAAATAAAATCTAAACCAGAAATTGATTATGTTTGGGATCCCCTCCAACATCACTATGGGGAAAAGCAGTCCTTTACTCTAATAGTAAACAACAGCTTGCAGCACATTTTCTGATTCCAATACAGCGAATTCTATTTGGATTATTAACATATATATTCTTTTGCCTTTTCTTTTTTCTTGTGAAATGTACTCCTTTTGAATTTGGATGTAAGCCTTTGGTGTTCTTGAGCTTGATGGAGAGGGTGGAAAAGCAAAAGTAGGAGAATATTTAAATTGGATTGCTTCATGAAAGACAGTTTGAGGAACAATTTCTGGCAAGAGATTTGGCCAATGAGCATGGTCAAAACCTACACATACAGTTTTCCTCAATTTTTGGCTTCTGACCCTTCTTCTTTATCTTCTTTCTATGCAAAGGTCAACAAAGTTCCTACCTCTCTTCCCTAACACCAATTGAAACACAAATTATATAATAATACTGTCTCAAATAAAAAGATGCATTCAGCTCAGTTTTTAGGATTATAGTGTTTGTTTAAAGTATGAGAATTTAAAATATGAGAACAAACATAAATTAACTTTTTTTTTTAATTTATTCTAATTGCATGATACTATTATTTTTCTAATGAAGTCAAAAAGAGATTAATGGGACAAAACTCATGCTCTATTCACGGAGTGAGAACACGTTTAGTGGACTCAAGGCATTGATCTTATCTAATTTTATTATTAAAAAACCCTCAATTAGGTAAAAATAGTGATGAAATGATAGGATATGAATCTTGGATTGTGTCAAATTCGTACAACAGGTCAATTGAAGCATATTTTCATTTTTTAAGTATATTCTTAATGAATGAAGGAAGAAAGTTATAGATTACATGTAAAAACTAACAAGTGAAGAAAAATAAGGATAATGTTTTTGAGTTGTTGTAAAGAAATTGACTATGACAAAAAAAAGGATTAGTTACTGGACTGTTCATATCTATATATGTGTATATAGCAAATAATACATATATAGTTGCCATGCTTGATCGGAAAATTAGTAGGAAAATTAGGCATTGTGCTAAATAACTTGTCCAATTCTCTTGTTATATACTCTTGTATCTTTATTTAACTTAGTTTATTTTTAATTTGCACTACATTTTCAAAGAAGACTTACTTTTGAAGATTCTCGTGCCTCTCTTACTTAATTACAATTATTTCTTTTATTAGTGGAATTACATTTTTCCTTTTGTGACAACAGAAATAAGATAGGTGTCTCTAACTATAGATTGTTTTGATAGATAGGTTGAACTTTCATGGGTTTTGGTTCTTATTCCTCGTGACTTTTTGTACACCTCATCCCCACTTGTTTTTTTTTGTTAAATGATCTTTTTTTTACTTGTGTTTTCTCTTATTCTTAGATAATAGTATCAACTTAGTTGAGACTACTTCTCTATCACTAAGTATATATGTCAATCTTTATTTTTTTTTTTTAAATTACTCCAATTCAGCTGAAAATGAAAACTATTCCCATCGATTAAACCGTGAAAAACCAAAAGAAACTACTTTTTCAATTTTAAGTTCTGTAGCATATTTAATTTATTTTTAGTCTATATAAGTTTATATTTTTTAATTTTTGTCCTTGTAAGTATTCTAATTTGAAAATACAAACTTAAATAATTAAAAATGAGTAAAATATTTTATAGAAGTTAAAATTGAAAAAATACAAACATAGATAAAAATTAAAAAAATAAACAAGGTCAACGCTGAAGCTTAATTGAACAAGGTCAACGCTGCACTATATTTAATTTCGCCTAATTAACAATGTATAATTAATAAACTATGAATAACATAACAGCTACACGTACAAGTCAATCCTAACCTTTACTCTATATATAGGATCCTTTTTAATTATTTAGCTAAGCGATGCTAAGAAATATAAAACTAATTTGCAGGATATGTGAGTTAAGATAAAAACTAATTAATTAATAGACGATGTTTAGGGTGCGAAAGTTAAACAACTTTCGCACCGTGCGAAAGTTTCGCTTTTTTCAACGTAATCAACGTGAACCATTCGATTAGCGAAAAGAAAATCTAACGGTCCTTATTTTTTCCTTGCTACCGGTAGTGAATGGATGCCTCGTTTTCTCCGTCTGGTTCCCCCCACGCGCGATTGAGAAGCAGATGTTGTTTTCATTGAGTACTATTGAGTAGAGTAGTAGAGCATTGTCTTTGTCGTGGTAAAACCATCGAAGCCCAGCGTTCAGCACTATTGGAACAGAGGACTAAAGAAGGGCGAGGTCCGTCGAGCTTCCGGGGCAGATCTGCAGTTAACGTTGTAGCTATCGTCGTAGGTGAATAACATTGTACCTTCCGGGCCGATTTTTGTTATTACGGTATTTGTTCTGTTCAGTTGTCCCTTATATTGAATGGTTGTTATTATGTTATTTTCATTCATGTTTGTTTTGCAAATTGTGTTTCCTGAATGTTGTGATGTGGTGTGTGTTGTTGTTAAGTGTTGCAGTTTTGAACATGCATTGTTTTTGTATGACCAGTAGCATTGCAGTAGATGTGGTAGTTTGTAGTAGTTGATGTATGTATTTGATATATTTTAAAATGTGTTGGGGTGTAGGATTTGGACGCTATAATGTCAGAGTTGGAAACTACTGATAATTTTCGTAGCTTTGTTAATGGTGATGGTGTCAATGATGATGGAGATTATGAAAATGATGACAACTACCAAGATAATGTCGGAGTACAAGATGAAGAGGAGGTGGATTCGGAGTTATAGAATGAGGATGATGGAGATTATGATGAATTTTGGATTCCAGGTTTGTCGAAAGAGGAATGTATAAGTATTGATAGCATGGTAGATATTAGACAGTTTGACATGAAAGAAATTAGCGATGAAGTTGTCCGCAGGTTGGATTTTGGTGATTTGGAGTTAGCGTATCAATTTTATTGTTGGTATGCTAAAATGAGTGGTTTTTCCGTAAGGAAGAGTCACATTGTTAGAAACTCATTTATGGAAACACTGCAACAAACATTTGTTTGTTCATGTGCTGGTTATAGGAAAGTTACAACCTCCAATACAAGGATACGAAAAGAAAAAAAAGAAAGCAGGTGTGGTTGTGAAGCAATGTTTCGTGTTCATGTGCATTTTTCGATGGATCGATGGTATGTGACATGTTGGAATTTTGAGCACAACCATGTATTATTGGACCTAAAATTGTCGTGCTTGTTGGCAGGACATAGGAAGATGTCGGCATCTAATATTATGCAAGTTGAAAATTATAGGAAAGTTGGCATTAGACCTCCGTACATGTGCACAACATTTGTCAATCAATGTGGTGGATATGAGAAGGTGGGGTTTATCAGGAAAGATATTTACAATGAAGAAGGGCGCATGAGGAGGCAACATAGTTCAGATGCAAGGGGTGCATTGAAGTATTTATATGATTTACGCAAGAAAGAGCCAATGATGTATGTTTCATGCACCGCGGATGAAGAGTCAAGACTACAACGGTTGTTTTGGTCTGATACTGATAGCCAATTGCTTTATCAGGTATTTGGTGACGTTCTGGCATTTGATGCCACTTACAAGAAAAATAAGTATTTGTGCCCTTTTGTTGTTTTCTCTGGTGTGAACCACCATAATCAGACAATAGTTTTTGCTGCTGCTATTGTGACTGATGAGATGGAAGAAACATATGTTTGGTTGTTAGAACAGTTGTTGGTAGCAATGAAAGTAAAAGCTCCCTGTTCAATAATAACTGATGGAGATCTGGCTATGAGGAATGCTATAACAAGAGTCATGCCAGGTGTTTCTCACAGATTGTGTGCGTGGCACTTATTGCGTAATGCATTAAGCCATGTCCGAGACAAACATGTTTTGAAATGGTTGAAGAAACTAATGCTTAGTGATTTTGAAGTGGTGGAATTCGAAGAAAAATGGAAAGAGATGGTTGCTACGTTTGAATTGGAAGACAATAGTTGGATTGCTGAACTTTATGAAAGACGGATGAAGTGGTCTACTGTCCATTTGAGGGGTCGTTTTTTTGCGAGCATACGGACAACATCTCGTTGTGAGGCTTTCCATGCACATGTTGCAAAATATGTTCATTCACGCACCAATTTAACCGATTTTGTAGAACAATTTCAAAGGTGCCTGACATATTTTCGATATAGAGTGGTTGTGGCAGATTATTCGTCAACATACGGGAAAGAAGTTTTGCAAACAAATCTTCTATCTCTTGAGCGGTCTGGTGATGAATTGTTTACAAAGGAGATGTTTCAACTTTTTCAGTCTTATCTATGTAGGACTATTAAGCTAAGAGTCGTTGATTGCAAAGAGATGGCCACTTTTTCAGTTTTCATAGTTGTCAAGTATTGTAGTGGAAGTGTTTGGCGTGTGTCGCATTGCCCATCAATGGTTGAGTTTACATGTACTTGTATGAGAATGCAATCCATTGGTCTTCCATGTGATCACATATTGACTGTGTTGGTTTCTTTAAATTTTATGGAGTTTCCAAGTAGTTTGGTTTTGAATAGGTGGTCCAAACTTGCCACCGAACAGATTAAAGACAAATATCCGGATTCCGCAATGTATTGGGATTCGCAATTGATGGCCAAGTATGCCACTTTGGTTGAAGTTTCTAGAGAAGTTTGTGCAGCCGCATACCGTGATGAAGAGGAGTATGACAAAATGTTGCATTTCCTATCCAATGAGGCTACAAGGCTGAAGTCAAAGCAAAACAACGAACATTGTGTTGATGATAATCAGATGCACCAACAAGATGATGATTTTGCAGGTATTTTAGACCCTGTTGTGGTTCGAAGTAAAGGATGCGGACAGGTCGAAATGGATGAAAGTGGCAGACAAAGGAGAATCCAAAAGTGTCGGCAATGTGGTGGAATTGGCCACAACAAGCGTTCTTGCACCAACCGTCCTCGAAATGTAAATGGTTGTATGTCATCCACCGAACAAACTAATACTATGTTGCAAGCTACACATGAAAATTACTCTGAAGTGGTAATGAACCTGTTGTTTGCCACAATTTGCTTTTGAATTTTTATGTTACGCAGGTAATGATTACAATTTGTATTTTGTTAATGTTGGACAAAATGCAGGAGCCGCAGACACAGTCATTTGTTGCTGGTAGTAGCCTGTTGGTCCGTAAAGATATTTTTGTTATGTTGCATAATTTGATCGGTAATGAGTTCATGTTTGCAAATGTTAGGGGTGGACTACTCTAGTTTCGAGGACCAGAACCTCCTATGAAGAAGAAGAAGGAGAAGCTAGAGGTAATTGTATTTTCATTGATCTACAGGTTTTATTACAATGTGATATTTATACTATGCTTCTAACAAAATTGTAATTCTGTTACTAGAAAAGACAAGAATGGAAAATGGAAATATGTAAATGGAATATTCTATGCTTGTTGGTTATGGTTGTCCCTTACACGAAGACAACTACCTTGCACATGGTCCTTTAAGCCCAATCAGTATCCTCACACATAGTCTCGCAGGTACGCAGGCCTAGCAATTGCCCTCTTTGCTCTGTTTTGTAATTGCACCTTGCTATTAGTGTGTTTGCTGGGTTTCTCATGTATTATTTGCTGCACCCCTGTTAGTCTATCAGCATTACTTCATAATTGTATATTGTATGTAGTATTGTGAATTTGTGAAAAAATTGGCCTAACATTGTATGTTTGTGGATTTTGTTTTGCAGGATTATTGACAAAGATTGTAACTTCTGCAACCATTAAATGTTGATACCGCAGGACACTGTTATGTAATCCATTTTTTAGTGAAAGACGACGTTATACTTGGTTGCTGGTGTTTATTATTATTTAGTGAAGGAAGTGTGGATTATAATTTTGTTAAATTAGCGTATAGCAAATAATGTTTACGTTATACTTGGTTGCTGGTACACGATATATATTTGGTGAAGCAAGTGTGGATTATAATTTAATTTCTTAAATTAGCGTATAGCAAATAATGTTTACGTTATACTTGGTTGCTGGTACACGATATATATTTGGTGAAGCAAGTGTGGATTATAATTTCATTTCTTAAATTAGCACCAGCAAATAATGTTTATGTTATACTTGGTTGCTAGTACATGATATATATTTGGTGAAGCAAGTGTGGATTATAATTTCATTTCTTAAATTAGCACCAGGTTCAGATATCAAAAGAAACAGAACAGCTACATCCAAAATAACTGCCGAATTACTAATTTAAATTATGCACCAGTATCTAAATTGATATGAGGAATCCAGTTTAATTATTTAAACATTCTACTACCATTATAAAAAGCTATTTCAAAGGAAGAAATACAACCATTTCCTCTAATGAACTTTGTATAGAATAATATATTTTTCTGAGTATTTTTGAAGCAGCAAGAGTCAGCGATATTAAACTCTCCAAGAAACAACAGACATGAGAAATTGTATAAATAATACATGCTAGAGTATGAATCAAAATCTGACTATATCAACAAACAACATGTACATTGACTGCCAATTTACATAAACTGATAGACCTGCCATTTTAAGGGAATTCCACATGATTTCCTCATGTTCAGGAATACCAAAAAGGCACAAAGTCGTCGCATGAAGCCCAAACACCTGCCACAAAAATTATTTTTGCTGGTACACGATATATATTTGGTGAAGGAAGTGAGGATTATAATTTAATTTGTTAAATTAGCGTATAGCAAATAATGTTTACCCAAAAAGAGACATTGTTTGTTAGCCGAAGGCTATTAAATTACAACATTCATATAATATGTAAATTAACAGAAAATAAACTATTATGATGAACTTTAATCGGATTGGTCGTCATCCCATATCAGCTGCTTTCTATACAGGACGTCCCATCCATGTTTCTTGAATGTGTAGTAAAATAGCACCTCATCTCCGGACATGAAATCATTGTCCGCCAAGTACTGGAACCATGGGTCAGCAAGAGTACGGACGTCGTTTTCCACGTTAATCTTCCACAGGCAACACCTCCGACTACTACGTTCCACCTTCATGTATCGTTTATATTTGACATATTTCAAAGCCTCCGGTGGCAGCACCTACATTAGAACGATAACAGTGGTTAATGTTGTGAAACTGAAATGAAGCCTCCGGTGGCAGCACCTACATTAGAACGATAACAGTGGTTAATGTTGTGAAACTGAAATGAAGCCTCCGGTGGCAGCACCTACATTAACCCTCAGTTGGCAGCACCTACCAATGGCTTTTTCTGTTGTAGCATATCTTCATCAACATCCACGGTAAAAACATGGCGTTGGGTTGTTGCGGGTGACGTTGCCGATAGTTGTCTATAGGCAGGAGTTGAGAAGGAGACATGGAAAGTGGTATTTTTGTCTGCGGCAGAAAACCTGATCACCATATTTTCATAAAGCTTCATGGCGCTTCTGAATTCTTTGATCCCATCTGCAAAATATATTTTGTTTTCATACCTTCGAACTCTGACAAAATAACTGTTGTCGCCGTTAACTTTGAGGACCACATAAGTCGGGTATTTGGGATACCAATTGATGTGGTAGTTTAATGGAACTTGGATGTAGTTCTGCAACAAAACAAGTTATTATCATTTTTGGACCAACATAAAGACAGAAATGTTAGGGTACGCGAATACTCACTTTGTGAACATCCAATGTTGCTTCAAAATGGTGGACTTTAGTACATCCCAACAAAATCTTGTGGCCCTATATGACAATAAATAGGGAAGTTGTCAGAAGTCGAAAATATTTCCGGTAAAAACAGATACAAATAAGGAAAACACACACCAACTAATAACATTGAATGGAAGACAATCTGGAAAGTTTAAAAGAAAAAACAATCGTAGGAATTTCAAAGGCCATGAATGTGGAAAGTAGAACACAAGATACAGTTAACGAAAACACCACATAAACGATGGTTTACATACCGCAGGTCACAAAATCGGAAGACAAAGTCAGACAATGAAATGACATTAATGTGCAAAGTAGAGGAATATAACGCAGTAATGAGAACCACTACACAAAGCAAGGTTTACAAAAGGAAAATGACAATATCGGAAGAAAAAATGAAAGAACATTATGTAGAAAAGAAAATAACACACACCTAACAGAAACACTACACAAAGCAAAAGTCATAAAATGGGAAGACGATGATGAATATTGTTAGTCAGACGTTTAAATAACAGTTACGAAACAATAACGAAGATAGACATAAAAGCAAAGCATGGATAATGGAAAGGTAGTGAAAACGTACAACAAAGGACGAGGACAATGAAGCGGAAGCCATTCTGAATCGCGGAGGGAATTTTCTGGGTCTTTTTTCTTTCCACAGGGTGCAAAATAGACAATGTGTTAAGCAAAAATTCCTTTTTATAACCCGTGCACATCATGCGCCACCGGTATTGAAAACGGTTCGTATTCCAATACATGTCGAAAATTAAATAATAAAGTAATGGTTGGTACAGGTCCGATGACGAATAATTTTTAATATTTATGTGTTACTTAATAGTCATTAATTTGACATTTGTCATACCCGTGGGAATGTCATGTCATATGTATAATAAATTCTAAATTTATAGCAAAATGTTGTGTTCAATAAAAAGATTGTCCACTAAAGGTAACCTTTGACAGTCTACTCATTAAATGGATGGCCATTGTTGCTTAAATCGCAAGAATTTTAATGATATGTCTTCAACTTCATTTTTATATTTACATACACTACGACATGGCCATTGTTGCGGTGTTGGCACCTTTGAACCTGCAACTCATTACAACAATATGAGCAATCACCATATAAATTTTTTAATTAAGCATAGACAAAATTAAAGCAAACAAGTCATCCAAACATTGTCTTGTACCCGAAGGTAAGTTAGTAGCATGACTAGTCACAAAATTAAACCAACATCATTCAAAGGTTCACAAAATAAAATAAGCAACAGATATTCGACTATTGACTGTGGACTGCAACATTCAAGTGGAGTCGTCATCTTCATCCCATATCGGCTCCTTCCTAAAGATTATCTCCCACACATGTTCGTTAGGCCGGTAATAGAAGATGACCTCGTCTCCACCCATCAAGTCATTGTCCGTTAACAATCTGTTCCAATGGTCATCGACATGTTGTTCACCATTATGCATGGAGATGGTCCATATGTCACGAACGCCACTGCTATGTTGCACGGTCATAAATGGTGTTGAAGCATCAACAAAATGGACAGCCGCGGTAGGCAACAACTACAGGACAACAAAGGAAGTCACATTTCATACTATTGTAATAACAAAGTACGACAAGTTCATGATATGCATAAGGTCTGACCAATGGTGTAGGTTTGGAGATGATATCATCGGTTACATCGACTGTAAACACATAATTCCTAGGGGTTGTGGGAGGCCTTCCACAAGTTGGCTATCCAGCGGTGGCATAAAATCCAAAAAAAAACAGAAATAATTGTCCGGTGAAACAAAACGGACCAATACACCTTCATTTATGTTGAAGTTTCTTCTAAATTGTTTCAGTCCATCGGCCAGGTAGTATTGCTGACCATTTTTCCTAACCTTAATGATGTGCAGCGCTCCATTGTATTCTATCTTCACATAAGCAGGGTAATGTGGAGCCCATTGCTTATGATAAGATCTGGGGACCTCAATGTAGTTCTGCAATGTTACATTTCATTTCAAAATCGTAAGTTTCATCATTTAGTCAGATGGATAAAATTTGCTCTGTTGTTTTGAGACAATGTTTCACACACTTACCCTATCAACATGGAATACTGCCTGAAAGGAGTATACGGGTGTGCACCGCGACAAACTGCGAGGTGACTGAAATCGAAAATGCGACGTAATTAGGAAGTTTGACCGAAATGGTCTGTTTGAAATGATCGAAGGACTTACGAGAGTGGACGCGGTCGGGGCATCGGTCGTCGTCATATGTTAAGGGTGGGTTCTACTTCTGGGCAACAATACTTAAAAGAGACCAAAGGTCAAAGGTTATCTGAGGCACAAAAACATCCAACAACACACATTATGCGTCGAAAAACAAAATAATGTGAAAACAACAATAATAATTGCAACATAAACACAAAAGTAATGTTTGATTAAGGGTTGCAAGGGAAAAGGTGCAGAACAAAAACAGGAAGCAACAACTAAGTGAACCCTAATTCTAAATAATATAGATTTGTAAACAATACTGCAGAACTACAACGGTATTGCAACCGACAAACACACATGCAAGGATACATTTTAGGGCCGGAGAAACTACGGTAAAAATGCAAAGCACTATCAGCAGCCAAAACAAGTTGCAGAAAATGAAGACGGAGCCAACAAATAAGCAACACATCAGACATAGACAAAACATAATAAAGCAACACATGAGACATAGAGTAATCATCGACCCGGTATGGAGGTCCTCAAATCGTTGTCAATGTGACCAACAACAACATGTAATGAGGAACAATATGAAATGCCTGAGACCTGAACTTCGGCACACGATGCACATGGAGAGGGGGAAACGTTGAAAAGGAAAAATGCACATAGAAGGAAATTTCAAAAACCGATTAATCAGTTGAACGTCGCAATAAATGCCCTTACTAAGCTAAACGTACGGGTCATCGTTGGGTCACCGTTGGGTCACCCGACTACCATACAAAATGAAGGAATGAGCTATCAGCGACTTGCATCAGTAAGACATTGGGACGCGGGCTATTTTCGTCTTTGTACACCCTACTGAAGGAAAAAAGTGTATTCATTCACCAATGGTGTGTTTTAGGTTGTTGGTCACTCGTTTTTTTTTTTTGTATTTCCATTCAATAATAAGGGTTTTAGGCGTAAGAAAAATGTCGTTTTGAAAAGTAATATGCGTGACGTGTGTAGTCTTTCATGTGCCATTGTTTGAGTGACTGAGCGAGAGTGATGATTATGAAGCATTAATGGCATTTTCCAATAGCGTGCGTACGTGTCACGTTGACGTGACTGCATTCCCATTCCGAATGGAGCAACATAGACGCAAGTGAAGAGGCGCCACTTGGAACTCATCATTTGATGTTTTGGAATCTGAGAAGCCATGTTGTTTCGACCATCTTCAAGTGGAGTATTAATTATGGACGCATGCTCCTAGGGTTTTCAACTTGTGGCAATTAATGCAAGGGGACGAAACGGGAGGAAAAGATTTCGCCAAATCTGTCGGACATGATATAAGGGTATTATACCATAAAATATTGATGGAGCATCAACGGTTCCAAGTTTCACATGCAACGATCGACGGTTGGGAGCTTCTTATCCTCATCCATCAATGAAAAACGGACGTACAAACACATCGTTTGTTTTTTATTTTCAATGTCCTTAATGTATTGGTTACCTCTGGTTACTTTTGTATTACTTTTAATTATACACTGAAAATTAATATAAACTGAAAATGATTCTCAATTGAAGTTTAGGGTAAACAATTAAAAATAGATTGTAAAGAAATGTTTGGTTGAAATTTTTTTTAATTCAAATACAAATTGTATATTGTAAATATTTGTTACTTATGAATTCATAAAAAATACTTATTATTACTTTAATGATGACATAATTTAAAATTTTAAAATATATATATTTATGATATATTGTAATAGTAATTGATCTTGATATTTGTAATTAAATGTTCTTGTTCCTGTGAAGGTCCTATAAAAAAATTCGCTATGCCCTTATGAGTAAAGAAAGGGTTCAGCGATTTTTTTTATAGGAACAACAAGATTTAATTAGAAATATCGACAAATTCTTAGGGAGTCTAAACCAAAAAAGTATTAAAAAGAAAATTAAAAAATCATTGTTCGAATTTCATCTTTATCCAATTTGAATATCAGAATAGTAAATATAGCTATAATTCAATGGGTTACGTCCACTTACTTTTTGTTTATCTTTTCCTTTTTAAAAATTATACACATTATTTTTGAATCTCTTACTTTAGTATATTCTAATGAAATTCTATGATTACTTCATTTTTTATTACAAATAGAAATTTGTTCCAAATATCCACAATATTTTGATTATTCCAATGAATAGAAATACGACTGCTTTATTTGTGGAAAAAAAGTAAAAAGCCCCTTATCGGATTTTCACCGATGACTTACGCCTTACAATTGTTGATAAGAAAGTATCCCTTCAAAAAAGGATTTAAGATTTTCTATTACTCGAAGTTTTTCGTCCATATTTGTCAACTGCTGACTTACTCACATTTTGTTGTTAGATATTCAATGTACTTCTGTAAATTTTACTAACATTCATATAAATATTTACATATACAAAAAAAAATTACAAAAAATACGAACCATTTCATTTTAAAGACATGATAAACTTACAAAAGTCATTCACACGTCTAATTACAAATAATTAACCATGTAATTTAGAGACATTGTTTGTAATGTATATATAAATTTATGATACAAAAGTCTCCAACACGTCAACATACAAAAATTTATAACAATTCCATACAAATAACTTCAATTGTAATATTAAAGTATACATTGAAATGATTTTGATGTTAAAATATACATTGCACTAACTTTATTTTGATCCAAAAAAATTTAGAACATATACAAAAAAATGAATGTCTTTACTTTCGCACCCTAGACATCGTGTACAAGGACGATGTAAAATTAAAAGTTTTTTATTACAGTTATGTTTTATGATATAATTGAAACACAAATATTTTAGTTACACAATCTTAGGTTTTATTATGTAATTAATTATCGTTATCAACATTATAATTTTTTATTACATTAATAATTGGTTTTCAACTCAGCCAGTTAATATGATGAGATGTATACTGTTACATTAATACCATATTTTGACCCTGTTATATGTGTAACGCAACTCATGCACAAGTTAATTCATGTGAAATTGCCCTATCACACTTTTCATGCACAATACAATATATTTTGAAGGACATGAATGTGACTTCTCTAGTATCACCAAAAAACCTGTAAAGTAGTTAAAATTAATTACCCTTTCTTAAGTGAAATGAATCTCAATAGTAATATAGGTACAGTTGCAAAGTAGTTAAAATAAACTATAATAGGATGTATAATAATTTCATCAATTCTTAAAGTTAGGTTTAAGATTGCATGTTGATAGTATTAACATGTTTCTCCACAAGCATAACATTTGGAATGGAGGTTGTCTATCATTTTTTATGATTGAGTCACCATGGAATATGGATTGTAATAAGGCAACGAACTGAAGAAAGTTATTAATTAAGTTTTAAACTCAATTTTGTAGTAAACTATTATGCAAACTTTGTTAACTGTTTATTAAAGCCGTCACTAGATTGAAATCTATATTTCGTGATGTTTAATTTTGCGGCCTGCCCCACTGTTCTGCCTTTATTGTGTAACTTTTTGAAAGAAAGAAAACTAACGCGAAAGAGAGAGAAAGAGAGAGAACATTACTGCCCCACTCTCTCTTTCTCTCTCTTCTGTGATTCAGTTTCAGTCAAGGGTGTGAATCACAGAAGAGAGAGAAAGAGAGACAACACACGGTGGGGTTGAGTTACAAGAATGAGAAGAAGAGAGAAATAGGAAATAGAATTTTGACAGAGAGACAAGGCACACAAAAATAACAAAAAAAGTTGAGAAGAAAAGTAGACGAGGGATTGTCTACAACTTCAATCGCGCGTGGGGGACAGTAAACACACAAGTTGAGACATTCATTTCCTACTGGTAGCAAGGAAAAAATAAGGACCGTTAGATTTGCTTTTCGCTAATCGGACAGTTCACGTTGATTATTTTTCAAAATGCAAAACTTTTGCACGGTGCGAAAGTTGTTTAACTTTCGCACCCTAGACATCGTCGTCACTACAATGAATATATAAGATATTTTTTTCCTCAAAATATTTTAATGTCACTATAAATTAATATACATCTGTTTCAAAAGAGACCTAACCAATATTTAATTGAAATTATTTTTCTATTTCCACTTTTTGGCATATAATAATTATATTTACGTACTTATCTCAAATGTCAACATAACGAACATTCTACCCGTTCATAGTGGTTTGCATTCATGACTAGTAGAACATTTTAAAAATTATATTTACAACATAAATAATATTTCATTAATTACATTTTATTATTTATATTGGATTCATTATATGTTTTTATTATTTATATGATGACCTTTATGTTTACTTAATTATATGTTATTATTTATATTTCCATCATGATATTGTTTTAGTTATTTGTTATTATTTATATATTTCATTTATATTTGTTTTTATTTTAATTCTTTGTTATTATTTATAAATTTCATTTAATTTTTTATTATTTTAATTAATTGTTATTATTTATATTTGCATCATTATACTGTTTTACTCATTTCTTATTATGTCAAAATTGCTTTCAAATTTAATGTTGTCAATTGAAATTAAAAACCAATACACTAATAAAATATGATATTTATGATAAACTCATTTTTTCTTTTTGCCATAAATGTGTTAACAATATTGACTAGTACAATGTGCATTACTAACAATTTTAAATATTACAATAATATATGTAGAATAAATTTAGTGAACTTATTTTAAATATCATTACAATATGTTAACAATGTATTAAATTTCCTTGTTAATGTAATACATAACTATAAGTATATTTACAAAAAATCATATTGAACGGAAACGCAATTTCTCTTTATTAGCCAATGAGCAAATAATAAGAAACAATATTTTTAAAAAAATTTGCTTTTTCAAAAACGAAAAGGCTGATATGAGTGTCCGTCAAATCAGTCAAATCAGTCCTACCATTGGAAGCTAGAGGTAACATCGTTTTACTAACCACTTCCTTCAGCTTTCAGTCAAAATATTATATATATTGTATTATATATATATATCTTTATATATTTATATATTTTTACATAAATAAATATATATATACATACATACATACATACATATATATATATATATATATATATATATATATATATATATATAGTTATTATCGTCAATTTGACAATACTTTAGCAATTTGGTGCCTTTGCAAAATCATTCTAGCCACCGTCCTGGGGTTACCTGTTACAGTATCAGTCTACGACAACCACTTCCCAGCAAACTCTCTTTCGCAACCCTCATCAACCTTCCCAACTTGATAATCATGGACTGCGATGGCCTAGAAAGACATGAAAGGCGGTGAGTGTCGTCGTTAAATATTACAAATACTTAAGTCGTTGTACTACCTTTGTTGGTTGTTTCTCTGATATTAGTCAACGTTGATGCATGTCTTACTAGGAATGCATACAAACAGGCGCAAACATCGGTTTGGACGGAGGACGAACCTGACACACAACATTGTTTGCAGGTACACCATGTTGCTTTCAGCTTGTTTTTGGTATTTGCAGGTGCACAACATTCATCATATGCCGCCACTTGTCATGTTGACCCGTTGTTGGTTTCAACTTCCTTAGGAACCATTCGCAACCAAAATGGGTACATCGCCTCACCAAAAGGATGAAGGGGGCGTTCGTCATACCTCTGCTACTGCAACATTGGATGATGTCGTCGGTGCAATAAAGGTATATCATTGTCCTTCACTCTAACACCTGATTTATGTTTTCATATGAACTGTCATTAATGACAAAAATATTAAACGAAATATGTACTACATGGTTGTTTGAATGTTACTTTACGAGGATTTACACATATTTGAACTTTCGCATGAAGCATTTGACTCAAACGCTGGAAAACATGGACAACCAGAACAGAACAAGACTGAATGCAATAGAAAACACTAACCACACAATGTTGAAGGCCATCTGCAACTTCGTCAGGCAAGACCAGCATGAGTCAACGAAAGATGCTATGGACGATGTAGCAATGAGTGGAACCCAAAATACTTGTGTCAATGATCAAAGACTTCCGTGTGAAAACCCTAAGAAGCCGGTGTCCACCCCGACAGTAAAGTCGACGAAAAACGAGGCATACTCGAAATCGACGGGAAGTTTTAAAAATATTGAAACAATATTCATACCAGGCGACGATGATGATGAATTTATCAACCCGTTGCCAATGGGAATGAAGGGAAGTAAAAGCAGCTACTCGTCTCCGAGAACACTAAACCTTTCAGGACCGAACCAGGTCAACACCACAGATAACTCCTCCCCACCGGAACCATTCATGAGCAACTACGTTACTGGACTGACAACAAAGGTGAAACAAATTTATTAATCCGTGTTGCCAAAAACTTACATAATAAAATTTGGTTCGGTTCGGATCGTTTTCTGACGTGCATGTAATCCAGGCCAAGAACAACAAAGAAACCTTAATGGCGCCTAGGAAGTTGAGTTTCCCCCAACATAGTTATCGGACTTCAAAGAAGCCAAAAATTGAGCAACATTCAGAACATTTGAATGCCAAAAAATGCAACAAACTAGGGGCAGTTCGTCTGGAAACATGACCAACAACAACCAAAGCCGGATGTTTCATAGGAGTCGCACGACTTCCAGTAGGGGATACACACACACACTATTCCTAAGGTGTTGCAATTAATACCATTTCTATTTGTTTAACTATAATGTTGCATAATATTAATATGTTTTACAAGTACAGGACATGCCCTGCTGCTTCAAGCCAACTGTGGACATGAATCTTACATTTGAGGAGACACAGGTTTGTGCGTATGTGTTCAACCCTAATCTGGACCCCAGGTATGTAGCTGACACTATACTCATACTTGTACATAAGTTTTCGTTCATATATATTAATGGCTACTATTTACTTGGAATTCCACTGAAATCGAAATGTTTGTTGTTTTTTTATTTTAATTTTTGTGATAGCGGGAAGGAAATTCTATATAGGGTAGGAAACAACTTGGGCACACGACAAACCTTTCATTCGTTGTGTCCCAATAAGCCAGTAAGGGAGGAGGTATATGGATCATTCCAAACTATGCATTTTGCAAAAACATGCTACAAAGTACTGACAACATTCAAGGTTCTTAAATTTGGTTTTCAATGCATTGCAGATAATACTATTCATGTGTTTGAAGGTTGCTTACAGCCAACTGTACCGCACCAGGAGTGTTTGGTGTATGCCACCAGCCTTTGCGGTATATCATTGTTTATATGGTTATTGAATACAATACAAAGATGAATAAACCTTTTATAATTATTGTAACTCATTCGAAAAACTGTCATTTCAATATCATTACAGGTGGACGTCATTAATGGAAGTCCAGTGGAAACTCTGATTGAACATTATGGAAAGGATTGGATGCCTCCATTTTCGGACTTGAAGCTCGTGAGTAACGAATATGATCATTAATTTAAATAACTGCCTACAAATAGTTACAGGGTCAACATTTATTTATTTTATATTTATCATTTCGTTATATGTTTTCAGATTTACATTCCAATTATTCAAAATTCAGCCCATTGGTATCTCATGGTCATAGACATGAATGACAGAAACATTTATCATCTAGATTGTGACCTCACAAGTCAAACTGCATATCAACGCAAAGATACCATTAAAATCATGGTTTGTTTATATATTTTTAAAGTTTTTTCGGTCAGATCCATGACATATTGTTATATAATGATTGACTAAAAAGTAATGATATAAACAGGCAAATGTGATGCTTAGTGTTCTGGAAATTGTGTTTCCAACACAAGAATTCGTTATTGGCTTTGATGGAATGGATTGTTGGGATATTATTGAAGCTAGAGGAATTCCAAATTGTGGATCCAGGTGACTTTTAAATACATTACACAATGACTACAAATTACTGTTATTGTTGACAAATAATTAAACACAAAAAATGTGTATTCGTTAACTGTAGTGAGAAATCAACATTATGGGTCCTTGAATGGATGCAAATGGAGGAGTCTTTTGTCAGTCTTTTGTATGGAGTGGTAAGAATTGCAAATGTTATTCAAATTTCTTAAATTTTTTTTAATTTGATATGTGCCATGTCCATATTTCGTTTCATGTACTTCATAATGTTAATGTTGGACTTTATGACATATAACTGCAGCTAGAAGAAAAGGCCGTTAGAATGAAGGTGGCAATGATCCTGCTGTTAGGGACACATAACCAGTGCAGGGGAGAGTTGATTACAAATGCAGAGCGCAACTGGCATGACTCCATCCATGGCAAACACTGAGCATCCGTTGACTGTTGTTTTTCTTCCATTATTTTGTGTCCATGGGTATTTTTTTTACAATGATAGTCACAAATGGTGACTGCACCTGCGATCGTAACCATCGCGTCGTTAGAACAATTGTTTCTATTTGACACTGCTACTGCATAAATTATTTGCAACACATCATTATATTTATTTTCGTTATAAATTATTTGCAACACAGTAACCACATGCGGCCAATGATTTTATATATTTAATATTGCATGTGAAACGCTCTTTTTGGATGGTATGCTGTCGTTGCTATTTTCCCGTAATTGTCATACGTACGGTCCATGTTTTAAATTATATGCCTCACTCCACATTAATTGCCTGCACCACCACACGACGTCAATTGGGAGTTCTTTCGCATTCCCTTAAATCTTTTCAGCAAAATAGTTGTGACTCCCACACTTCTCCTTAAGACTCTTCTTCTTTTACATGCACGCCCCATTCCTTAACCATTTCCTAACTCGAATAAACACAAAAACCGACACCCAACATCCGAAAACACTCGTCTCCCAGTCAACCCAGACCGATACAACCATGAATTCAGACTCAGGGTACCAATCAACCGACACAACCACCACTTCAGACTCATCATCTGCATATGTGAAAAGCAAGGCAAGTGTAAAATGAAAAACTGAGTTACCTTTGTCGGTACATGCTTACATTTTCTTCATCTTCTACTAATTTGTTCTGTCTATGAACCACTCATGCATGCTTACGTTACCTTTGTGTTCGTTCATATTAAAATCGCAATATTCCACTCATGCATGCTTACGTTACCTTTGCATTCTGTTTTTTAATAATTTATCGCTGACCCACTTTCAATGACTCATATAGGTTATATGTAAATTACGTAAACTTTATTTGAAACACCAAATATGACTTTCATTGATTACGCCAAATATAACTCATACAGGTCTGAATTCCACTGGAATGTGCATTATCGCAGTACCGTGTGTCCATCAAAATCAAAATTTCTTAACTGAACACTTATTTGCTTTTACTCATTGCAGCCTCATTAATTTCATTCTGTTATTTTAATTGTCCACATATATCTGTCACATACTTTGTCCACAACCGTTAATCTTGCAGTTCACAGCACCATTCCACCATGATACGGTTATGTTATTTACCCACTTATTTTTTGCTTGTTTTTTTCTTTCATTTTGGTTGCCATATTGTCATTATGTTTTTCTGATGATGGTTTTTGCAGGACACCATAGATGTACCTTATTTTTTTCACAAACAATGGCAAGTATACCCTCGCTTTGTCCGCTTGACATATCTTGGAACACCGTTTTATATCAGAGTTAGACAGCTTCACAACAAAGTCTACTTTGCCGATGGACTACAACACTTAAGAAAAGATTTGCAAATTTATGAATCTGTGACCATTACATTCATGGCAATGGAAAACAAATACACTTTTGACATTTTTTTCACCCCCGATCTACACCACTAGAGCTGCGGGAGGCCACTCTTGTTCTCAAGAGAGTATGTTTGGACAATAGAAATTTCACCGTCAATGCTTGGTGAACCGCGACCCCTGGTAACCATAACAACCTCTTCGAAGTTCCTTATACACATTGTTGCTTATATATGACAGTATTTTTTCTGCCCTGCAGAGACTTCCAAATTGTGCCATGCCACATGTAAATGCCTGCGGCCAACACATGACCATCCTCAGAAGAGTTGGACCTCCATTACAGTGGAAAGTTGAGGCCCTTGATGGAATGAACAGATATGTTTTACAACCATGGTATGATTTCCTCAGGGCTAGTGATTTGTCACACGGTGATGAGCTCTCCTTCTATTGCAGGATCTACGACAAAATATGGGAAATGGTGATCCGCCGCAAAATTAATTGGGATCGTTAAATTATTTTAATGTCATTTTAACTTGTCTATATTTTTTAATTTCCTGAACAATTTCCATATTTGACGTATATTATCAATATTTCGTATTTGCATCTTCGCTTTGTCTTGACGAATTGGGCCCATTGGCAAAATGTTGCATTCGTCGCCTTTGTTTGCATTCCTTGGGCCGTACTCACCACCTTGCTATTTGCACATTGGGTTTATTTTCAATCGTTGGGCCCGTTGCCTTTCTTTGCATTCTTCGGCCCTACGCACCAGTTCCATTTTTGTTATATCAGCCATGTTATTAAACTTTTTTGAACTTCCCATTATTACCAACTTTCGCAACTCTACAACACATAAATTTATTTATTCTACCTGACTATCTAAATACCATATAAGCTTTTTGTAATAATTATATACAAAAATGTCACAATTAAAATGATTTGTTATTCGTATCTGGTATAAGTAAACAATTTTACTATCTATAAAAATTCTAATTTAACAAAATACGTTTTTATTAAAAACTTCATTTCATTAATTACTATGTACATATATTATATATTATGCCAAATGGACAACTTGAGCTGTACATGGCTGAAGTGGTTCATTAAATTCTTAAGCTACAATTACACAATTCAACAATTTGACAATTACAGTGCACACTACAACAATTTGCCTAATTCCACAACTTAAGCTACCAAAAAGTTAAAAACCAACATTCTCCCCCTCCTACATTATCAAATTACACTCCTCTGCTACATAATAAACACAATAAGAAGCAAATACAGACTCAACAAACAACCAATACAATCCATAAACATTTTTCCTTCATCTTCATCTCACTAATCATGGTTTGCAAATCCTTTTCCCTCAACTTCAATTCATCAACCTCCTTCATCAACCCTACAATGATTTTCTTTTGTCGATTGTTGCCAACTGGATCATGCCACTGAAAAAAATTACACCCTTTCGTACCTATATCCTACATAACCAATAACAATGAACAATTAACACATAAAGCAATCCCTACCGAATTCTTTTTTTTTTTCATATGCACCAAATTAATATTCCTTACCTTGTATAGACCACAACCATAAAAACGCCTCCCTGGATTTTCCTCAGTCCACGATGTCACTAGTGGAGCCTCTATGTTACACAGACAAAACACGCGACTTCGGGCCTCGAAGGTGTACGATGACGAACTCCTTTCCATGGCACCACTACGCAGAGACACCGACAACTACACTTAATTATAACTCTTGATCCCATTAAAATATTCACATCTAAAAACTTTTTACAATTTTTCACGCAACCCAAACTGCAAAACAAACATGACTACAAAATAACAACCAAACAACAAAACGACTACTCAACGGTGTAATATTTGTAGATATTTGTCTGATATTCACAGATCAATTTTTTGGCATGACAAACACAAAAACAAAATACCAAACTGACGTCTATCCCTATCTCCATGTTGGTCATTTTCCCAATTCAGACTTTCGTTTTCTAAACTCTCAAGCCTCTCATAAATTCCCTCTGTATGTTCCCTCAAAACTTCGTTCATCCAATGCATCTAACAACATCCTATGATCTCTAGTAGGGGATGGAGGTCCCTTTCTCTCACCCATGAACAAAGTCTAAAAAAAAAAACCTCACCAAACTGTTTCACTCAAGTGTTTCACACTATTAGGCTTTTCAGCAAATGTACTCTCTACCCTTTTTCCACTCGTTCTATAACTTATGGTTCTTACAAAGACTGCAACAATCTATGATCAACAATAACTTTCAACAGTAACACTCACAAAACTTGACACAAAATTTTCAACACCAACAAAACGGAAGTAGCAAACAACAATTTCACTACCTGTAAGAACAAATTATATGGAAAATAAGGATTAGACAACACACTTCACACTTACCAATTTTATCAAACAAGTGGGGTGCAAGGAAATTTATTGACTACAACTGTTGTACTGTGTGTTGTTTTTTTCTTGTCTTTTTTTTTCTACTGAATTTAATAAAGAACAGCCACAACTTGCAATTTCTTTTTTTTTTTTATAACGAACTTTGCAACCTTGCAATCAACACAACTTGAAACTTGCAGCAACAGATTCACTACATTAGCATTCCCCACAACACAAGGTCATGTTTAACACTTAACAGAAATCAATACCAACAACAAATATGCAGCACAGTATGATAACAACAACAAATTGAAGAAAGCAAACAACCAAATTGTGTCAAAACGTCAGTATCAACATAATTCATTAATATAATGGACAAAAAGGTAACTCAAACCCAACCCTAGAACTGAGCTCTGATACGAAATGATGAGCACCCAACTGCTTTGCTTTAAAAATCAAATCTTCCACGATGGAATTAGCGCACGGAGAAGACAAACCCACCCGTCGTTCTCCAAAAGGGGCTGATTGTTTCCTTTGCTTTTGAAAAAACCTTTTGAGGAAAGCAGAAAAGTAGTCCAGGGAAGCTTTGGCTCTTCAATCGCACGTGGGGGGAACCAGACGGAGAAAACGAGGCATCCATTCACTACCGGTAGCAAGGAAAAAATAAGGACCGTTAGATTTTCTTTTCGCTAATCGAACGGTTCATGTTGATTACGTTGAAAAAAGCGAAACTTTCGCACGGTGCGAAAGTTGTTTAACTTTCGCACCCTAGACATCGTCTAATTAATAACCTATAAGTCTCTATTATATATAGTGGAGCAATAGCAATAACTATGGATTGTAGATTGCACCAAAGATGTAAGCATATACCTAAGCATATCACAGTTAGGGTAAACAAGATATATCTGACAATGGTTTTTAAGGTAAACAAGATAATGATTTAAGTACGGCTTAGTTCAAGAAATAATTTTTGATTTTATTTACTTTAGGTTTATAAGCAAGTGTGGTTGGGGGTATTATTGTTCCAGCTTCGGCCTCTTGGCCTAGCTCTATTGTTTGGGCTGTGTGTAGCCTTTTTCCTGTAAACCTTAATGCAAAGTTGCAATATCAATATACACCTAAATGCACTATCAAGCATCTGAATTAACTGGGATAACATTATTCCAGTTTAATTAATTATTTTAAATTTGAGTCTTGAATTCATAATTGAGTGAAATATTTAGAAAAAAAATATTGTCCATAATAATTCTATTGACTTTGAGCTGATGAGATGAGAAGATGATGGATGGTTTGATGTTATGAACAATATTGCTCACATTTTTCATTTTTCATTTTTCTATATTTCTCCTTTGATCCCCCCTCCTGATTATTTATTTGTGTTCTTGAAGCTCAATAACTTACTGCACATTTTTCTATATTTCTGCCTCAATAACTCTTGTTGAGCCTTATCTTCCTTGGCTCCATCAGACTCATCATTCCTACCATTACTTGACTCTTTAGCTTCTGCTGCAAAATCTGCATTTCCTGAGTCAGGAAAAGCCATTTCATCTAACCGTGATGGCATCTTTTTTTCCCCCAACAAAAGAACTCCATGTCCTTCATCAAGCTTGGTTTGATCGCTATAGTTCTCTGTATTGTTTGTTGAGTGCTTGACCTAATATATCAGCCAGGCACCAACAGGCGAAACTACCATCACCTTCAATGCCTGCATTATGTTAGCCCCTTTTGCTGTTGGGACTCTTCCAAAAGATTGATACTCCATTCTTCTGTATATAAGTGATTAAGAATAGCATTTGAAGCATATATAATAGATGTTATCATTTTAATGCAATAAGTACATAGAACTTACACGAAGACAACATATCAAACAACTTGTTATCAATAATTCTCAAAGACTTTTGGTTGTCTTTGAGTAATCAATTTGATTATATGCTTACATAACAACTTTGTACTATAATAAATTAAAAAGAACTTAAAATAAATCGTGCAACCTCTTCAAATTAACCACACCCTTAATCATCGAGTCCAAATAAGAATGGAATCCCCGTGGCCATAGAGCATGATTTCCCAGCAATAAAATTCTGAACTGTGAATTTGGATGCTTCAGTTGCACTTGTTATGGCATGGTAACCACCCCATTTCACTCTACCTATTGTGGAACCCCCAGGACCAAGGTTCTTGTACTCTCTATAATGCAAAGTGTGGAGGGCAAAATTGCCTTTCCACTCCAACCACCCTGTAGGGTCTACCAACAAATCAAGGTAAGTTTGCAAGAACACGGTCCTTGAATATTCCCTCCATGCCCTGCCCAAGAAGGTTTTGAAGGAACTCAGCATAGGAACTAGGTCTTCAGCAGCCATGACACGTGAGTTTTGAATGCAAATCCCAGTGTTTTGATTAGGATCTGTTCTACCTGTTAGATATAATTAAAAATTTAGAATTTGAAAGTGGAGCAATTAAAATAGGTTATATATGTATTTACTAATTACTAATGTAAAGTGGAGCAATTAATAATTAACCTCATACGGAGTAATTAGAAATTTAGAATGCAATTCTGTCATCCAAATAAACGGATGAATAGTCAAGTTAAATAAGATTGTTGACTTAATAAATATTTTTAAAAAATTGGAAACTCACATTTACTTAGTGATATAACTAAAATGGAGTATTGCTTACTTTGAAAATTGAATATTTCGGAGGTAAAATTTGTGAGTATTGTATCATTTGAAGCATCTAATAACTATGTTCTGTTATTTTAAAAGTAGAAGTCGCACGTTAAAATTTTTAAAATCTTTATAAATGAACTTGTGATAATTACAGTTGACAAATAAGCTAGTAAGAAGTTTGAACTCACATGCATGACATTGGGTTAAGTTCACATTGTCATAGAATGAAAAATTCACTTGTTAGATGTGTTAACTTGGTTGTTAATTAAGCTGCTTTTTTTGAAAATCTTTTCATTTCTAGGTTTTTTTCTAAGTTTTGCTACATAGCTCCCCCTTCAACTGCTCTCATTTAAGTTTCACATGTTTTTGGCCATTTTTTAAACAGATTTTTCTTTTAAACAAGATCGTAATGAGAAATATATATTCATCAACTTGTCTTGAAATTAACCCAAGACATGGAATTTTGTTGCATCACATTATTTACAGCAGTATATAGTATATACCATACCCTATGAGTAATTGGCATATTTCAGGTCTGACCCCATGTCAATGGCATGTTCCCTCCTTCATTAGCTTCATATACTCCCATTTTCTCTACCTGCAAAACAGTTTTGTTGACTCATTAATTAGCATAAACTTTTCAACACTTGTGAGCTACATGGATTTTCAAAATCTTTTTGGGAGACAAAAAACAAGTCTTACTTTTATTGCTTCAAGAAGTTTGTGGTCATCCTGAAGATACTTGTGAATCCAGGTTAGAACACTTGCTGTAATATCCTGAGCTTCAAATAGGACCCCAATTACATTATCAGCAATTTGGTCATCGCTTAGCATTTGTCCTTTTTCATCATTGTAGTTCAGCAAGTGGCCTAATAGATACCTCTCCATCGTAAAATGCTCCTTTCTCTTACACATGATGTCACTTATAATGTCTGTGATTCTCCTCCTTTGCCTTCAAATCATTTCACAAAACATTCATAAGACAAAGACATGACACAGAATCTGATCCCATGTATCAAATGATTTTCTTAGACCATGACTAACAAACCATATGATATAAAATAAAAAATAAAGTACAAAAAACATCACACTATTTTCTTTTTATCTATAATAAAAAATATATAAAAATTTTATGACTTACGCATTATCTTCAATCAACTAAACAAGATCCATGGAAACCATTACACTATTTAACACACATTTTCTACTATTGATTAAAATTCATTAAGAATTACAAAATGATGAGTGAGACTCCTTAAGCAATGAGTTAAACCTACAAAATTTTATGATGTACATTATATTTCAGTATTAACAAGAAGTGTGTTAAAAAGAATGTATGAGAGAGTGTTTTGAGATATGCAACTTACCAACAATGCTTTGGATACAATTTTTTTGGATCCCATTGTTGTTGGTGTTGCTAACTTTGATGTGATTTATATCTTCATTGTTTTTACAATTAATTTTGTGCCATGTCTCTTTGTATGTATGATCTGAAGTTTTTTCTATTGTTATTTGTCAATTTGATATGCATTTCAGGTTGGACAATTAAGAGGGTATCAAACAAGGTTCAAAGTACAAAATTGAAATTGTTTTTGGACTGGTAATATTTTTATTTATGGAAGTTGTATACCATTTTCATAGCATGAAATTGTTATGCTATATGGCAATGTACTAATGGTATCATTCTAAGAATCAGTCATTGGCTTTTACTTAATCCGCTTCTTATTTTCCCTGTTAAAGCTTCTAGTTATAGTCATACTAAGACTAGTTCATCAGTTGAATCTTTAGATATTTCAGCATGTTACATTATTTCAAGTTCTGGTATCCTTGGTCTGCCGCTTCCTAGTTGCTTAACCTCATTGTTGTGTAGAAGATTGTACCAAGCTTTTTACTTGGTAAGATTATAACATACTTTTTTGGTACAATTGAGACTTGATTGTGAATGTAATGCAATTTCTGTAGTGATATTGATAATGAGGGCATATTAGAGTAGGAGGGCCGTTGTAGCATGTTTGCCCGAGTACTTGTAATAATAATATTGAGTTATTTTCTCTTTAATCAACATGTATTAAGCATTCGTCTTGAAGACCTTTAGGGAAATCAGAGTGAAATATAGTTATAAAAGCTGCTATCCTATAAACCAAAAAGGTGTATATAATTCACTTTGATTTGGAGACCCATGAGAGAGAGGAAGAGAGACAAAATTAACTTCTCCAATGTTTTCCCCCTGTAATTTCTCCTTTCATAACCTTCTTGCAGTAGTTTCAAAATATCTCATTTGTGTCACTTCCTCTAACAACTGTATAGTATTTCCATCCAATGTTTGTCCTCTTGCCAACAAACTTTAAGAATGCATTGCTTTGGTTTTGGGTGCCTGTCCCTAACATTATCCTATAAGTGAAAAATAATTGAGACAAGATTTTATAAGAAAACTTCAAGAGAACAAACAAATAATAAATTATAAAATTATAAAAACAAAATTGAAATTCTGAAACAGGCTAAACATGATTAATGCTCTAGCTTGAGGGGGATTTATAGGGATTAGTCATTACTTTACTAATTGTCATTTGGATATGCATATTTCTCCTGTATTGCGCTTGTGGTGTATTGGTATAAATATAGAAGGGGGAAACCAACAACACTGAGTTAGTTATTTCCATTCTTAATTTTCTTTGGCAATCACAAACTCACGACGGAAACATATTTTTCTCCATGTCCATTAAAATATTGTAACTTCACACATTGCATTATTGGTTGATTCCCAAAGTTGTCATGCTTGTTGGATTGAATAATTTATTAGCAGAAAAGCCACACTTCAGATTCGGTCATATAAATTTCTTATGTGATCAGATTAATTGTGCTTTCTCGGCTTCATTTTTGAACAACTTCAATCTGTTATGTTTAATTTATTATCATAAAATTTTTTCAGGCTCCATTATTAAAAAAGTATCCTGCAAACCTATTTGTCACAACATATTCATACTTCTTTGGAGTTGTATTGATGGTAACTACATCATTCTTTGCAACTAATGAATCAACTGACTGGAGATTGACACAGTCTAAAACAATAGTCGTTATTTATGCTATAAGTCACTAGAATTTTAAATCAACCTTCAGTATCAGCTGTTATTAGTTATCTCTGATCATTGTCGTCCATATTCTTTATTCATCATTTGTGTGGTTTTATTCTTGAACACTTCAAATTTCATTTTTTTAATGGAAGCATTCTCACTTTTTTACAAGAAAATTTATTCCCAACTAATAAATAAAAACATGAAATTGAGTTCGACCAAAAAACAATGTTTGAAAGACAACTCAGGGATGTTGGCGAAGTTAGGGAATATTGCTAGAAAGATAAAATTTCCAAAGAGCTGGAATAACCATCAGCCTAAGAAATTTATGGCAAGCAAAGCAAGCAAGTTCTGAGCTTCTTAAGAACCACATTTGGAAGCTTCAAACAAATATTTTGAAGGCAACTCAAGGATCTTGGTGAAATTGGAGAATATTGCTAGGAAGAGAGAGCTGGAACACCCATAAGCTTAAGTAAATCCAAAGCAAGTTCTGATCTTCTTAAAACCAAGATTTGGAAGTTGTGTTATGTAGTCCATTGCCTATGAGTTTACCTAATACTATATTCTTTAATGCCCCTTGTCAAGTTGAAAGCTTACTTGGTATGCAACTTGTTAATAATATCAACCCTGCCTAATACTATATATTTTTTTGTTCTTTTCGTTTCTTTTTTCATTTGTTAATGTATAGATATTAATTAAAAAGGAAAAAAGCAAAGAACAAAGCTAATCAGATTCATTTGGATTTTGGAACCAAATGTTTGTGTACCCAATGGTGACCAGAGTTTTGTTCTGCAAATTAATTTAGCCAAAATCATTCCCGACAATTGAAAAATAGAATCATAAAATCACTGAACTAGTTTTGGTAAAGCCTTTGTCCCTGCCATATTTAATACTAGCAAGTAGCAACCAAGTGTTGTGGCACATCCCCAGTTATATGAACCATAACTTATTTGAGGCATGAAAGGGATGCAAGTCTTGTTTGTTCTAGCATTTTAGAACTAAGTGATCTTTATTTTATTTTGATTTGATAAACACTCGGTGATCCTTATATCAACTTTTAATCAATTTCCTTGTTTGTTCAGGGATTTATTGGATCTGCCCTTAATTATGGACTCATTACATGGTGCAATAAGATCTTGGGGCCAACCATGGTTGCTCTTTATAATCCACTTCAACCTAGAGCTTCTGCTCTCCTATCCATAATTTTTCTTGGAAGTCCAATTTACATGGGAAGGTACATCTTTTGATCCCTCTTGTGTCCTTATCTGATTCCTTGTTTTGACATCTTTTTTGTTTGGAACATTGCAAGTAGCAACAAAGTAAGTGTTGCAATAGGTAACTTTCTTTTCATTAATTTTTTGGTACATACTTAAATTACTTCCATTTTGTTAATAAAATTTCAGTAATGTGATGTTTGTTATTGATGTTGTTGTCAGGCGCTACTAGTATAGGAGCATTTGTAGCCCTTGTTGTCATTCTTGGATGTGTGTACTTTGTGATGCAAAGAAGGAGAAAAACTGCTTATAAGAAACAAAGAAGCATGAAACTATTCATTGCTCCTTCAAGCGGAGACACTTTTGCATCTACAACTAACACGTCTCAAAGTCTATCTTCTTACCGATGAGGAACTAGAGGAAGCTAACAAAAACTTTGACTCTTGAAGAGAACTTGGTGAGGGAGGTTTCGCCACTGTTTACAAAGGTAACAAGATAAACAAGATGAGGTCAAATAAATACTCCATTCATGTGCTTTTATGAAAGTTGTGTTGTGAAATTTTGTAATTTGTAGACAACTTACAACTGATGTTAGCAATGTTAGATATTGTATAGTAATTTTAAATTCTTGCAAAACTATAGACTATCATTAATTATGTAAATGCTTGAATTATGTAATTAAATGATTTTAAAATTGTTGAAAATGATGAGTAGTTTTGCTTCAAATTAATGTATAGAAAAACTAAAACACCACCAAAAAAATTAAAAAAAAAATTAAACCATACTAAGATGGTTACAACAAAAACCGTCTTAGTATATCTCACTTTCTAAGACGGTTTTAGGAATAATCATCGTAAAAAATCTTACAGACAAATAACATACTAAGACGGTTACAGTAAAATCCGTCTTAATATGTCTCACATTTTAAGACGGTTCTACGAATAATCATCGTAAAAAGTCCTACACACAAATGACATACTAAGACAATTACAACAAAAACCGTCTTAGTATGTCTCATATTTTAAGACGGTTCTACGAATAACCGTTGTAGAAAGTCTTACACACAAATGACATATTAAGATGGTTATAATAAAAACCTTCTTAGTATGTCTCACTTTTATAGACGGTTCTTGGAGAGGAGAATAATTCTAGGGTTTTAGAATTCCATTTTTTACTGTTCATGCGCACTGTTCACGTAATTTTTGTCTCCAGCGTTGTTTTCTCTTGAGGATCAAGCACAACTCTCTTTGAGGTTTTGTTATTACTATTGAATTCTGATCAGTTTTTCTTATTCACCAATTACTCTGTATTTGTTGCTATTAATTCATGCATGCTTAGTGCTTGATTAATTGTCTCTACGCTTAATTTATGTTCATGCTTAATGATTAGTTTCGTTCATGATTAATTGGTGTATGTGTTGCTTAATCACATAATGACATCCTTATGTTAATTTTCGCTTAGTAATTTAATTTAAGGTTGGATTAAGTGGTTGAACTGGTTAGGGATAAATCCTCATAACCTAAGATAAGAGACTTGCTTGTGAATTAAGGGGAAACAACATGTTTTAATTATGTTATTTTCTAATTAAAATTTGTTCGCTGTTTAAATTACAAAAACAAACAACCCCCCCCCCAATTCGTTATTATTTTATTACTATCTGTTATGAACGTTTGGTTAATCATTGCTCGTTGGGAGACGACCTAGGATCACTTCCTAGATATTGCATTTTTAATATTTATTTGATTCAGGTACAGTCTCGATCCAATTTGGCGCCGTTGCCGGGGAGTAGTGGTCCAAAGGTTTATAATAGTGTTTAGTTGTTTTGAGTCTAGCTCTGTTGTTTAGTGTGTGAGTGTGTGTTGTTTTGTTTTGTGTAGTGTTCTGTTTCGTATTTCAGTCGCGTCCCCTGTTTAGTGCTTCTCTGTTTCAGTTGCTCACAAAATTGTGACTGATTTTGCATAATGCTGATTTTTTTTTTGTAATGCTGTGAACAGTGTTTAACAACTGAACTAGCGATTGATTTTGCAATTTAATTGGCGATTTTTGTTTTGATAGTTAAAGTTGTTATTTTTGGATGATATTTTGTGTGGTAGTTTCTTTTGGTCCATATTTTGTATGAAAAATACCAGAAGCACTTGGTGTGGCTGAATTTGAGAGAGACAAAAATTATGGGGACTTGTTTTTAGCAAAACTTAAAACAGTCATAATTTGTGCTCCAGTTATCAGAATGACTATTATTATATATGCATTTGGGGTAGAAGAAAATTTCTCATGCCATGGCAACTGACCTGTGCAGGTCAGTTGCCATTTTAAACTTGAAAAATCAGTCGTTTACTAAGTTTTATTTTTTATTTTTTTAGTATTATTGTCTTATTTTTCTAAACTTTCCTCAGGCATTTTTCATAGTTAGACTTTGAATTTTTGTCTAAAAATTTTTGTGCTATCTTTTCATGATTTTAGGGTGTTGCTCACAAAATTTCAGCTCATTTGGATACCGTTTGACTATAGTTGTAGTTTTAACCCTCCCCTGGTGCTTGTTTGAGAAACACATGATTTGCTGCATATAGTGCATGACTAGGGGCAATCCAGGTGATTTACAACCCTTTGATTATGAAATAGATAGAACCTTTCATAGATTAGTTAGAAATAGTGTGCATCCTAGTCATTCTGTGCATTTTGAGCATTTTGTTGTTGGTGATTTTGAATATTTTGATTTTGAGCATTCGACTACTGAGAACATGGCTCAATCTCCACCTCGTGAGAGGACTCTTAGGGAGATGACTGCACCTAATTTCACTTATGAAAGCTTGTGCATTCAATATCCTGATGAGGGTGTTCCATATGTTCTCAAGACTGGACTAATACATTTGCTACCCAAGTTTCATGGTCTTGCAGGTGAAGATCCTCATAAGCATCTTAAGGAGTTCCATATTGTTTGTTCCACCATGAAGCCCCCTGATGTCCAAGAAGATCATATATTTCTAAAGGTTTTTCCTCATTCTCTAGAGGGAGTGGCAAAAGATTGGCTATACTACTTTGCTCCTAGGTCCATTTCTTGTTGCTAAGAGGTTGTTCTTGGAGAAATTCTTCCCTGCATCTATGACCACTGCCATCAGAAATGACATTTCAGGCATCAAACAACTTAGTGGAGAGAGCTTGTATGAGTACTGGGAAAGATTCAAGAAATTGTGTGCAATCTGTCCTCACCACCAAATTTCTGAGCAACTCCTTCTGCAATATTTCTATGAGGGACTTAGCAACATGGAAATGAGTATGATTGATGTTGCCAGTGGTGGAGCCCTTGGTGATATGACTCCTGCCGAGGCTAGGAATTTGATTGAGAAGATGGCTTCCAATCCCAATAATTCAGTGCAAGAAATGATGCTATTGTCCTTAGAGGAGTCCATGAGGTGGCCACGAATTCATCTTCATCTACTGAAAATAAAAAGCTTGAGGAAAAACTTGATGCCTTGGTTAACCTAGTAACTCAGCTTGTCATGAATCAGAAATCTGCAGATCACCATACAGATCTTTTTTATTCTTTGCAGCAATCTAGAGTCAATGAACAACTTGAAGCTTATGCTGCAAACATTTATAATAAACCCCCTCAGCAGCAAAACCAACAACAACAGAATAATTATGATTTTTCAAGCAACATATAAAATTCAGGTTGAAGAAATCATCCAAATCTGAGATGGGCAAGTCCTCCACAACAACAACAGCTTGTCCCTCCTTTTCAGAATGTTGTTGGTCCAAGCAAGCCATATGTTCCTCCTTCAATACAACAATAGTAGTAGCAACAACAATAGTCACAACAAAGACAACGAGCAACTGAGGCTCCTCCTCGACCTTTCTTAGAAGAGTTAGTGAGGCAAATGACCATCCAATATATGCAATTTCAACAAGAGACAAGAGCCTCCATTCAGAGTCTGACAAATCAGATGGGGCAGATGGCTACTCAGTTGAACCAAACTTAGTCCCAAAATTCTGACAAATTGCCTTCACAAACTGTACAAAATCCGAAAAATGTGAGTGTCATCAGCTTGAGGTCTAGCAACCAAATTCAAGTGCCTCCACTAGTAGCAGCACCTGCACCTGAACCTGTCAAGCTTCATTCTACACCTGAAAAAGAGGATGAGATAGTTGCACAAAAGAGAAAGTTTCCTAACAAAAATTTTCATGCAAGTGGACCTTCTTCTAGTAATTCTGACTTACAACAGCCTCTTATCCCTCTTCCATTCCCACCTAGAGCAATTCCAAACAAAAAAATGGAAGAAGTGGAAAAGGAGATCTTGGAGACCTTCAGGAAAGTAGAGGTGAACATACCTTTGCTAGATGTCATCAAGCAAATTCCAAGATATGTCAAGTTTCTAAAGGAGTTGTGCACCTACAAAAGGAAGCTCAAAGGCAATGAAATGATTAGCATGGGCAGAAATATGTCAGCATTGATAGGTAAATTTGTTCCTCACATTCCTGAGAAATGTAAGGACCAGGTACTTTTTGTATACCTTGCATTATTGGGAACAGTAAATTTGAGAATGCCATGCTAGATCTAGGAGCATCAGTTAGTGTCATGCCTTTGTCCATTTTCAATTCTTTATCTCTTGGACCTTTGCAATCTACAGATATGGAATTTGGTGATATTTTTTTTCATTTTAACATTCTTGACGCCATGAAACATCCATCTGAGGATTATTCTGTTTTTTCGTGCTGAGATAATTGATAAGATTAGCCTATTTCTTAACCCTTTTTGTCACCATTTTAATTACTGATTAGCCTTAATTGTCAAATTAATTATGCACTTTTATCATTTGGGCCTACTTGACTAATTTTGTATTTTTAATTTAATTTCAGGAAAATTATAAGCAATTGGGATTGAATCCAGAATTGAGCTTGGACTTGAAGAGAGTAGACAATTTTATTTTATCAAATCTTATCTTATCCAGATTTTATTTCATCCAGGTTTTATTTCATCCAATCTTATCTTATCTTGTCCAGATTTTATTTTATTTCGTTTATGGGCTTGGACTTAAAATAGATTTGTAAGCTTTGGGGCTGAGGACCTATATAACAGCACCAGAGTTTTAGTTTAGAGAGGTTTTTGGAGAGGAGAATAATTCTAGGGTTTTAGAATTTCAGTTTTTACTGTTCATGCGCACTGTTCACGTAGAATAAAATTCGTTTTCTACAATTTCGTTTATGCTTCAGTTTACAATTTCGTTTTCTGCTGATTAATGGAAGGCTAAGTCTACAGCGTTGTTTTCTCTTGAGGATCAAGCACAACTCTCTTTGAGGTTTTGTTATTACTATTGAATTCTGATCAGTTTTTCTTATTCACCAATTACTCTGTATTTGTTGCTATTAATCCATGCATGCTTAGTGCTTGATTAATTGTCTCTGCGCTTAATTTATGTTCATGCTTAATGATCAGTTTCGTTCATGATTAATTGGTGTATGTGTTGCTTAATCACATAATGACATCCTTATGTTAATTTTCTCTTAGTAATTTAATTTATGGTTGGACTAAGTGGTTGAACTGGTTAGGGATAAATCCTCGTAACCTAGGATAAGAGACTTGCTTGTGAATCAAGGGGAAACAACATGTTTTAATTATGTTATTTTCTAATTAAAATTTGTTCGTTGTTTAAATTGCAAAAACAAACAACCCCCCTAATTCGTTACTATTTATTACTATCTGTTATGAACGTTTGGTTGACCATTGCTCGTTGGGAGACGACCTAGGATCACTTCCTAGATACTGCATTTTTAATGTTTATTTGATTCGAGTACGGCTTTGATCAATGGTTATTCCTAGAACCATCTTAGAAAGGCCAATCTATAAAGATGGTTTTGAAACCGTCATTGTAAATGTAGACACATTTTACGACACTGCGTGTTACGACGGTTCAACCTATTTCAATACTGTAACATCCCAATTTTCGTAAACTAGATTAAAAAGAATTCTTATTTATAAATAAATAGAATTTTAAAAATAATGATGATATTTTATAAATAAATAAATAAGGAAATATAATTATTAATTAAAATAATGATTTGAGAGAAAATAAAAAGGGTATTTTATTTATTTGTTTGATAGAGAATAAAATAAAGTTTGTTTTTATAAAATAATAAATAAATAAATAGAGTAAATAATAGGTCGAAAATGCCCCTAGGTATAAATAGCAACATGATAGGTCAGTTTTCGGACTGACTCCTCAGCCTCCTCTGCCTCACAATTTCGTTTTTTTCTCTTTTTTCCGCAGGCCACCTAACCTATCTTAGAAAAATGACAATCTCAGACTCATTCACCGTTGGATCATTGTGAAATTTGAGCACCACGTTCACAACCCAATTCTCAGCATTCTCACCGTTTGGAATTTTGATATTATGTCTAAGCTAAGAGAAATATCCTTCGCATTGTAGCCTTTTATTTTCCCGCAGAAACCCAAAACTGTCTCGGTAAAACTATGATCCCGGTTTCGTTAACCGTTGGATTTTTATGAAATTTGGATATTTTATTTGAAAGTTAATTGCGCACACTTTCACCGTTGGGATTTTCAAGATAGTTTTCGTTGAGGGAGAAAAAGGATTCGCATGAAGACAGTATAAGTGGAGGTTTCAATCTCTTCTCCGTCTCTCTGACGCTTGGGAATTCTATCGGAGCAGTCAGAGGAAGGAATAACTGAAAGAATCTCAGGAAACCGCTAGAGATGTTACTATCGCTAGCTGAAGGCACGTGAGTCCGCTCAGAGGTAAGGGATGAGTTTATCGCAATTGGGGGTTAGAATGAACATGTGTAGGGATCCTTAGAGAACTAAATTTGGGTTTATTTTGGGATGTTTATTGAATTATAATTTTTCTTTATGATTATGAATACAATATTATTGTGTTCTATGTACCAATTGATGTCCTGATGAGAATTAATTGATAAACTTGAGTGTTCTTGATGTTTTTGTGTTAACCCATGATTTTGATTAGTTGAGTTTGATACAATTGTGAGGAACTATTTCAGAGGTTTTACATTCCATGTTGTGATAAAATATTTTGTATAAATTGTTATGTTGAGGTTATGAAATGATGATTCAAACTGTGAGTATGTGATAAATTGAACATGTGACGGATGATGAAATACATGTGTATTGAGATGAGATGTGTGTATTGAGTTGTGAACTATGAACTGTGCAATCACACAATTGTAAGACCCTTTAAGGGCGACGAGTATTGTGATGGGATCCACTGTAGGAACCCGACGAGTTAAAATGATATTGAAAACAATTGAGTAGATGTGTGTATTGCATAGTTCATAGGTAAAGTGTATATGATTTATGAGGTGTGATAACATGTTAAATTGAGATTATACCATTGTGATTGGGATTAAGTGTATGAGATATATATGTGCATTGAGTTGTGAACTATGAATTGTACAATAACACGATCATAAGTCCCTTCAAGGGCGACGAGTTAATGCTAAGTCCCTTTTAGGACGACGAGTTGATGTTAAGTCCCTTTTAGGGCGACGAGTTAATGCTAAGTCCCTTTTTGGGCAACAAGTTAACGTTAAGTCTCTTTAAGGGCGACGAGTTAATGATAAGACCCTTAAAGGGCGATGAGTTAAAATTATTTTGAGAACAATTGAGGAGTCGTGTGTTTTGTACAGTTCATAGATAGAGTCAGTGTGCTAAAATGTTTTCTGGGTTGGACCTGAATCAGGAGGGAGAAGCCCTGACGGACTCTTCGGAGTGTAGGCCTTGGGGGTCACACGGTTTGAGTGCTCCTTTAAGCCTATGTTGATCCCATATGGTTGGAACATTCTCGCAAAACACTGTGACCCTGACTGGTCTCCCTATAATATTACCTAGTGAGAGTGACTTGACTTACTATTGTGTGGTTTGTCTTATCATGTACTCCTAGGCGCCCGACGAGGTTTTTCACTGACATGGTACCACATTACATATAGGCTTGAGTCTTAGCATAAATTGTGTCATGCGCTTGCTAATTGTTTATTATGAAATTGAGGTGTTATTATGTCTTGATTAGAACGTGGGATTCTTGTGTAATGTGATTGATGATTGAAAGGTGTGATTGATGAATGACAAAGTGATGAAATAATGTGAGATATGCTAAGTAAATTGTATTTGGCTACTATATGTTGTTTTGTTTCTCTCTAGTAGTTAGGAATGTGATAACTCACTCCCGGTTTGCTATTTGTGTTTGGATCCTGTGATGATCTTGAACCTTGTGTTCGGGGGAGCAGATGGCTAGGTGAAGTGCTTAAAGGAACCTTGTGCTGAAGGACGTCGGGACACAATGCTCTGATAGGATGTGATAGTGGGGCATAAGTTTTATATTAATTGCATAATGTTAGTCTATTTTATTGTATCTCACTGATTTAACAAAATATTTTTGTAAATTTTGACGGCCTTGTTTCGAGCCGAATATATTTTTAATAAGTTTTAATTGATAATAGTGAAGTGAATGTGAACCTTTTACCCGTGTGAATTTGGTTACCGATATTTTTTATATATTTTATTTATTTATATGTCGAGGTAGAGGGTGTCACAAATACTCAAATGACAATCATATCTTAACTTCCTAATCATGATTCTTGCATATTTAATGAGTTAGCAATGTTTCTAGATAGACACAATAATGTAGCTGCTCACATTTTATCGCAATAACAGGTAAAGCAAGCAAGATGTAGAATGAACTCAAGGTTAAATACTACTATTTGCCTGAATAACTCAAGCCAACTAACCAAATGTTGTTCTTTATGCACCAAAATCTCAGACAAGATGTTTATGATTTGTATAATGTCTCTAAACCAGTGTTATCAATGGCGGCAAACGGTGGAACAAAGTGGAAAGCCAAAATTATGCCATATATCCATGCCATTATGGCCCATGGTGCTGTCATAGCATAATTTCTCTCAGTAAAGCCAAACACTATCCTTCTTATGAATTTCAAAGTCCAATGCATTAGCGCAAAGAGATTACAAAATAAACAAAAAGAAGAGCAAAGATTATGAATGATATTGATAACCGAAGGAAGTGATGAAATGAAAATGGGAAACAAAGGAGAAGGAAAGAAGCGACTAGTGAGCAAGAAAAAAAAATGACAACGTTTCGAGTGGCTAGCCGGAACATTGCGGTGAATGGAACTGTTGAAATGAGAAAGAAAGCAAAGTGAGTTCCCGCCTCCTTATCTTCCTTCTCTTGTGTCTTTTACTTTGATTTTTTTTAATTATTATTATTATATTATTCAAAATAATTTAGTTTAAAAATATATTTTAGTTTTTATAGTTTTTTTCATAGTCAAATACCACTCATGTTCCCAAATTTATTATAAGTTAGATATTAATTTCACTTGTTGTGCATGATTATCATTAACTAAATAAACTTTTGGATACATAGAGAATCAAACATGATTCTCTCGCTAACAAGCTAAATTGTTTTTTACACGTGAACACCAAAAAAGTTGATATGACTAGGTCAACACTTTAAATTTTAGTTATTAGTTTAGAATTTAAAGTTAAATTTAATATTTAATTTAACTTGGCAATTGTCCATTTTAAGAAAATAAATATAATTAATAATTTAATTTGCACTAATATACCAAATGACAACTAAATATATAAGTGTAAGATCAAATGGAAGATTTCACTAAAAAAATCAAAATTAAAATTTTTAAAAGTATTGTTGTCACAATATTCAATTAATCATTATGTTAAAAGTGATAATTAGATAACTTTTTTATAAAATAATCAATTCTAAGAGTTTAACAAATGTTAATCCATTAATAATTAATAAATAATAAAGTGTCACATCATTGATAATTAAATAATTAAATATATGTTAAGAATAAAATATTATATATTAAGTTAAAAATGCCAAATTAATAAAAAAATTGACTTAATTTAAATATAAAAAATTAATAATAAAAAAATTTATACATTTATATTATTCTTTTTTATTGTTGCATTTACACATTTCAATTTTAAATAGATCCTTTAGTATTAACTGCAACTTCTATTTTTCTTATCCTACTTTTGAATGCCAAGATGCATATAGAAAATTGCTAATATCACTTTCAATTTTCAGAATTGCTAATGTCATTTTTTAAAAAAATATATTCATTTGTGAAATCACAAACAATAAAGGTGTGTACCAACATCTCGTAGGACTGAGTGGAACTAGTCTTAGTGTCCTAAAGTAAGTTTTTGAATTCGAGTCTTATAAATAAAAACAGTTATGATTGGAATGGAAACTTACACTAATTAGTCTCTCACTAAAGATTAGTCATCAACAAGCTATTGAATATTCTATAACAATGTTATGATGAACAAAAAAAACAATAAAGCTGTGTTTGTTTTATTAGGAAGGCTTAAATGGGAGTTGAATTCAATGACACTAGAGAGATGAATTGAAGTGAATGTGCATTGAAATAAGTGATAAACAAACACACTAAGTGCTTTTATAATAGACATGTTAGAATCTTCTTGAATAATAAAGGAAACTACTATATAAAAAAATCAACAAAGCAAGTAGCCATAGTTTGTCAAGTGACTTTGTTAGACCTAAGTCTGACTTGAGTTATAAATACGTAGCCTAAGCCTGACCTATTTATTTGATATAGGTTTTTTTTTTAAAAAAAAAAAAACTAGTTTCCCTTGACTTACAAACTTATTTAAAGGTATATATACTTTATGGTAAGTTAACACTAAAATAGAGGTGAAAGATATAAGTCTATAATAATCAAGTCTAACTTGTTTATATGCTATAAATATAGTTTATAAGTTTTAAAATTACATTTTTGTTTGTTTCTTAAGCAATGCATCTATATTTATATTTATTTAGTAGCTTAGTTGAAAAGGTGGCACTAAGATATATTATCCTCAAGTCCATAGAGTTCTTTGCTAGTGTTTTGGAATCAGACCCAGGCAAATGAAAAGATGACCAAAATACAAAAAAGGTTAAATAGAAAATGTCGAACGCGATGATGGAGGATGTTGAGCAAGATAGGGCATGGGTTACTATAGTCCATGATAAGTCTTATCTTGACTCCTTGTTGAAGATAAGTGAGAGTTTGGAGGGAGTGTTTTCTAGGATTTATCACTAAAGGAGGAACCTATGGAGGAACACGTTGAGGAAAAGGAATCAAAGTTAAACAAATTTTGTATCATGTCTAGAGGTACAATTGTACAAACATCGGATGATGAATTTGCTCAATGGTGTGCTCCTTGGAAGGGGTCATTGGTGGTCCATGTTTGGGGCACACAAGTGGGGTTCAAAATGTTGGAATACAAATTGCAAAAGGATTGGGCTAAAGCGACCAAGATATGAATTGTTAATATGCCGGATGGCTTTTTCCTAGTTCAGTTCACGACTATTGATTATTATAAATGTGCATTATTTAATGGGTCTTGGATGGTGGCAAATCATTATTTGTTTGTTCATAGATAGAGACCTGCATTTTTAAAAAGTTGAAGAGTAAGTATGGATGCTCGAGTGATATTATTCCTTCTATTAGAAAGTCATCAAATTGCACCAATATGAGAAGATGCTTTAAGGGATGGTTGTTGGATCATGCTATGGCTTCTATTCCTGATTTGCATTTGCATGCTAAGGTGATGCATTACACAACATTGGAGAGCCTCTAGTATTTAGTTTTATCAGATTGCTAATTTCATATTGAATTATTAAGAAGATATGTGGTGTTCTCCCTCCTCATGATTCATTAGGGCCATATTGTTTTATATGGGCTCTTACTTCTAATGGGAAATCACTACAAAGTCAAAGTATACTTTAATTGTTGGTCATGATCCATTGCTAAGAAGAGGTAATTGGAAGAGTGTTTGGTCTCCCTCAATCTAACCTCGACAACAAATTCTATTATGGAAGATCTCGCATGATGGTCTCCCTCAATTTCCCTTTATGTAATGTCGATCTAAGATGATGCTTTATATTTTTTGTGACTGACAAGTTGTGCGCCCTATATGGAAGAAATTCAGTCAATCATTGAACGCAAACTTCTTCAATGGTACGTTGGGGAACTGGTTTGCTATTAGAAAGAAGACTTTTAACATCGATTTTTGATAAAAAAAAAAAAAATTGGTGCTAACAAAAGGACGGTGGCATATTTGTAAGTAAAATCAGTTTGTTAACATCGATTTTTCAAAAACCAATGTTACAGTGGCGATGCTAACATCATTTTTTCAAAAATCGATGTTACATTGGCGATGTTAACATTGGTTTTTCAAAAACCGATGTTGAAGTGGCGATTTTACATCAATTTTTCAAAAATCGATGTTATTTTAACATCAGTTTTTGAAAAATTGATGTTGTGTTTTGATGTTAATGTTGATTTTTATGAAAACCGACATTGTGTTTTTCCTATGTTTAAATGTTTCGTCCTTTTCTCACGCTCACTCTCACTCTCACTCACTTACTTTGACGCTCTCACTTTCCGTGACGCTTCAACTCCTCCCTCTCAGCACTCACTCTCACTCTCACTCACAACTTTCCACGGCTGCGATGAGGTTACGAAAGGAGAAGTGACAAAGTTTGCATTCATCCTTCCCAATTTCAATTGAATTTTAGGGTTCCCCTTCTTCCATGTTTTTCAACTTGTAATTTTTCAAAGGGAATGAGCCAAGTAGCTGAATGTTTGAATTGAAGTGTTTATGGACTTCTGCTGAAGATACAAAATATCTTTTGATGCTCTATTTTGCGTGAGAGAGAACTTTGGAAAAAGGAAATGAAAAGCTTTTCAAAGTTGATATTTTGTCATTATTTATGTTTGATTCATAATAAGCCAAGGAAAATGGAAAATAAACAAAGAATAGATTTTGGAATGCTTCTTTTAGTTAAAAATGATATTATGAGTCATAATTTTGTAGTTAATTTTTTCTTTGCGTTATATGAGCCAGAAGAAATCAAGTAGAACATATATTCCTATTATCTTATTACACTTGATAAGTTTGGGTGTGCTGATTCTTGAACCTAACTAGTGGTTATGGATGAACCCCACAAAGGTTTTATTTAAAAGGACGCAAAACATAAATTACCGAAAGCATTAATCATATGCATTATGCAGTCGATTTGTATAATTGTATTGATATGCTTATTATTTTGTTAGCAAAAGAAAACATGCTTTCTATTTTAATGACATAGAATTTAGAAAGAAGCGAGTGAAAGATACTAATTAAATTCCCCCAACCATATTTATTCACATTAAAATCAGGTCCATTCTGAGGCGCTATATACATTCTCACATTCATTAAAATAGTAGTGGAGTGATTTTTAAATAAGGCATAATCATTTTAGTTACTTTTTGCAAGGAAATGGTGGAGATTTTGATAACTGGTTGCCATAAGTTGATTCCCACTGACCGTATATCTCCTTATAAGTTGTAACCAATATATTTCCACTTTTATTCCAATAACTAGTTAGTGGTGGTTAATTAACATTAGAGGGATGCTAGGCTACACTTCAATGATATACATGTCAATTTGTGAAGACGATTCATGACCTTGCCTACTATTGGCCATATTTCACACCTATCGTAGCACCAACAGATGAAGATTTAATGATATTTACACTCTCTAAGCTTACTGGTCTAAGCTTACTAGTCATGCTGGAAGTTGATTTGGGTAAATAACAATTTAATTGTACTAGCTAGATCATAACTTTGAGTAATGTAGTCCTATGCACTTGTACATAAAACTGTTTAAATTGCATTATGCTATTTGACTTTATATTAAGTTTGCTTCCAAATTATTAGCTAGCTAGTCCAAAGACGTAGTATTATATAATTTGACAAACACAAAAATCTTTAATATTTTCTTTGCCTCTTAAATATGCCATACGATGATTCCCACTAATGAATAGTTTATAAGGATAATAATAATAACTATAATTTGTAACACTTATTAGTACTTTAGTGGTGAAGTGATCATTCATTGGCATACTCTTTGTTACTCTGCCATTATGGATACCCTTACCCTCATTTGAAGCTTGATTCCGTAGAACTTCCTTATTAAATACTTGAACCATTTACCAGGAAAAAAAATATGCGGCTAATTCAAAGCTATCCCAAAAATTAGTGTACATAGTAATAAAATATCATTTTTAAGAGATCAAGTATTGTTTAAATGACTTACTTTAACTACAATTCATTTAGCAATTGCCTTGGATTTACTTCCTTGATTGGCATTCAATCCCTTCAAAGTATTGGTTAAAAGAAACTGCATGCATATTGTACAATTAAAATATTGATGTCAAATACTAATGATAAAGTAAATGTCTTACAAATTACAACTGACTTGTTAATAATTCCTTTCCAGTAATTGTTGGGCTTATTGTGCAAGAAACAGAAACAAACGATAACATTGTCCTTAGGACATATAACCATGGTTATCAAACTCTCAAGTTAACTCGCTAACTCTTACGAGTTTACAAGTTCACTTGTTCTCTACAAGTTGACTCTTGAGTAAACTCTTTTTTTAGTAGACTCTGAGCAAACTCTATAAACTCTAAGTAAACTCGGTAGATTCTTGAGTTTAGCACCGAGTCAACGAGTTAGCAAGTTAAAAAAATTAGACCAAAATGTAAGTCATTTTTTATTGTTTTCTGTCTATTTAGCATTCAACATAACTTCATTTAGTGTGTTATTCTCAAATACAAAATTATCACCTTTAATAACATCAAATCCTCGATGAGAATGATCTGCCACTACTATAACATCATCAAGTTATTATCTAGTAGTGACGTATTATTACTAGACTTGGTTATTTAAATATTCTGAACTTTATGATTTACTATTTTGCTTTATTATATTGTTGAAATGTTTAATTAGTATGTTATTTATAGATATTTTATTATTATTTTTATATGCAGTAGACTCTTATGAGTCTATGAATTGAGTCCACGAGTCGAGTTTATGAAACTCTTATGAATCTGTGTAAACTCTTAAGTTTGATAACCTTGCATATAACAACCAATTGTCAATATCACTGCATTAAAGAACATTAAGTTATTATAGTGCATGATTATTTAAATAGATTTGTTCAGTTTTACTTACTCATTCAAGTAGGCTCCTAGGTAGACATCTCTCTGTGAATTCTACATCCATTTCTTAATATACTCCTCAGATTTAATCTGCAATTGCCCAGATCTCTGTATGGACTATGGCTCAAGGAACCCATAAATAGAGACATTTCCCGATTGCAGACTTAACTCATTCATATGCCTATTGTTGTTAAAATAAAGTAAATTATGCATCAATTTAAAACAATCAATTAGGTAATCGATTGTAATTTAAAGTTACTTACAGAATCCATAATTGTATAACAATGATGTCAGACATTGACCATCGTGTGTTATTTCCCCAAGATCTTCATGTTTTATGTACAAGGGGACGTTATCATTGTACACCCCAAACACAGTTGTATCCCAAGGCACCTGCATAGGCTTGAGGAAAAGCTATGGGAACATCAATGTCATCTGGTATATCGAATCGTCATCAGGTTCCAACCTACGTACAGGCTTCGCCAGTCCCTATGGTCCTTGTTTATCCTATCCAGTTAATAAACATAAGTCAACACTTTATTTGTAACATCCTTTTTTTAATAATAATAAACACAACAAAAAGGAAATACCTTTTCTGAAAAAGGTTGTACAAGATGTGTCATGCAAGCAAGGAAGGTGTTAAGGTCCTACCTCACTAACTGAACCTCTTCAGTGGGTATAGGCATGCGAGCATCAACATCTCGAACTTCCTCAACACCGACCTTCACATGATCATTGCCCAAAGGAATGTGGTGCACGGTTGTGGACCCCTCACAAACTTTTCCAAAGGAAACTAGGCGAGGTGAATTGTCATCAATATGCAACCCACACCTGTTTGATGCACTCGTGTCTGGGTCCTACCCCAAAGGATCAACACAACTTCCCTTTGTGCTGACATTGGCAGCAGAATGAGAAACCTCAGGCTCAAGAGGAGGTAAAACTCCCCGGGATTGCATTTGGGATTGCATCTGGCTAAAGGACAACATTACTTGTCTCGTCACTTTTTCATTGATTGACTGCTCCAGCTTATCCCTTATATTTTGTGTGAGCTTCTCCTTAAGATTTTGCTTGATTTGATCTAACTCTTATGGGTTGATTGACATAGATGTGTGGGAGCCTGCTGAAGCCGGTCCAAAGTATTGTCTGATCATCACACCAACTCTAGCAGCACGAACACGACCAGGGTGCTCTGCTCGCCTAATGTCTAATCGTCACATCCTAATGTCCATGGGCCATAAAGCTACCCTATGCGGACTATTCTTCCAGGGAATCCTGCTATAAAAAAATACTAAATGAGTTTATGAACTATTGTTGTTATTACAAATAATGATCGTTGAAACAAAAAATTAACTTACAATACTATATGCAATTTTGCGTGCTGCCTCATATGTCATCTGGCCAGATTTTTTTTGTGTGAGCCATCTTTCACTTTAGGTGTCGTCTAATGGGAGATGGACAATCAAGGATTGTTTCAGTGCTCCCGGATTGGGTTGCTTGCTTTAATCGTTTCTTTGGTTTTTCCTCCATTAATTTCTCTTCAAGATAATCATAACTCCCACGAGACAGCACGTGAGGAGCAATGTTTAGTTTTTGGGTGGATTGTGCTTTCTTTCTAACATCTTGTGACAAATACATGGTATATAAAAAAAACTACTTAAATCAGTTGTAAATGTCAATTTGAAAAAGTTGAAGGTTCAAACCTAACCTCCATGAAAGGTTTCTATGGCTTTGACAAAATTGGTTCCACTTTTCTTTGCTGTCATCATACTTCTCATTGACTTTATCATCGTTGTCCTCCTTGCCTTGTGCAGGAGCCCATTTGGAGGTCAAATCTGACTTAAATTGCCTCCATCGCTGTCCTACAATCTGAAATATTTTCTTCTTCGTCCTTTGATCGAGCGCTTCAAGAATATCAATTTCAACGTACCATACAAAAAGACATGTAATAGTTAGTCAATAACATCAATTTAAGATTTTTAATACAACCAATTACAATAACATATAAGGTTTAATTCAAATACTTGAATGTCCTCCTAAATCAAATCCTTCTGAGTTGCAGGAACCTATTTCCAGTTAACATATGTAACATCCACCTTGTCTCGAGTGACGATCCCCAAATAGGTCTTTAATTTCTTTCTATGGGGACCATCATCTTTCCTAGTGGTAGGATCCACACGAACCACTAGTCTCTCCAACCTGACGGGTCTGGTAGCCAATGATCTAAGCCATGTGGCTTTTCTAGTCCTCTTTGATGTAGACAGTGAATGTGCTGACTCAGTAGGAGGGGACCTCGATGGTGTACCCATGTGCCTATTAAAAAACAATATTAATTAATGTTAACTCAAAAGTATGGTAAGTTATAAAATTGTAAATATGGAAACAAGTAAATATAAAAAATGATTACATTATACTGTGTTAATTAATTCTTCTTCATCTTGATCATTATGATTTGCATGAACGTCGTGAACTTCTCCATCGTTGTTTGATGTTAGGCATGTGTGTGGAGAAAGGAGTGAGACAAGTATCAAGGGTTGAATCGTCATCTTCAAGATTAAGACCAATGGTTTTTCCGTGTAGAACCACTGACCACCTTTCATCACAAGGATCTTGAACATAAAACATCTGTTTAGCTTGTTTTGCCATGATGAAAGACTCATTATGATAAGCTAGCTTCTTCAAATCTACCAGAGTAAATCTAAAATCATCAGTTCACACATCGATATTGTTGTCAACTTGTTTACACTTAAAAACACACACAGTGAATTTAACATAATTAAACTTCCAAATTTCTTCAATGACTCCAAAGTAAGGCATGGACACCAGACGGGGATTGTCATCATTTACAGTAGCAAAGTGTTGGGATTCAACCCTAAGACTAACCCTATTGTTTTGCATTGTACTCTTGTCATCTTGTGATTTGGTGTAGAGCGAATACTTGTTGATATTGTATCCCTGCCAACTTCTAACATTTCTTTTAGGCCCATCTACTAACTTCCTTAACATTTTAGAAGCATTATCGTCAACAAAGATTGTATCTTTAAACTAATTTAGGAAAATCTTGTTATGCTCCTTCAACACCCTATTCTTGATCATTTTTGGGTTACTTCCTTGACTAAGGCTTCATGATGAACTATGTATGGTACAACTTCAGTATTGTTATTCAATATATACAAATGAACTTGTTGCAATTCCTCTAGACCCAGAGTTATAACATTCAACTCCCCTGAACCCTTACCTTCCACTCTTTCATCATGCCGAGACTCAGGAGGCCCAATAGGTTTTGCCTTTTCAATGTACTCTAGACAAAATTGAATAGTTTCTTCTGTAATGTACCTAATGGAGGCTTCAGGACGTGTAGATTCTTTGTATATTCTTTTAAGATCTTCATGTATTACTCAATTGGGTACATCCACTGTAAATAAACCAGTCCATACAATTTAATTTCCCTCACCAGATGAACAATTAAGTAAACCATGATGCCAGAAAATGAAGGAGGAAAATATCTCTCCAACTGACACAAGATAATAGCAACCTCATTTTCCAAGTCATCTAACTTTAAAGGGTCAATGACTTTGCTATATATGGCATTGAAGAAAAAGCACAAGCGAGTTATGACATGCCTGAGTTTGTTAGGCAAGATGTCTTGTATCACCACAGACAAGAGTTGTTGCATCAAGACATGATAACCATGAGACTATAAGCTGACTAATTTCAAATCTTTCACCTACACAAGGCTCTTAATATTTGAAGAGTATCCCTGTGGTACTTTCACACGGCGCGGACACTGATAGAAACTTGTCTTCTCATTTCTTGACAAAGTAGACATGCTAGAGACAAGTATATTTTCTTACCGTCAGACCTTGGATATAACTGGGCTCGTATACCCATCTCAGCTAGATCCTGATGAGTATTAAAACCATCCTTTATCTTACCTTGAATGTTAAGAAGCGTGTCGATGACACTATCACACACATTTTTCTCTACATGCATAACATTAATACAATGTCTACCATCTAGATCAGACCATTATGGAAGATCAAAGAATATCGACCTTTTCTTTCTTATGCAAATTTTACTTGTCCTCTTCTTTTGGGTCTTGCCAAATATAGTATGGATGTCCTCAACCCACTCAAGAACCTACTGACTAGTTAAGGATATTTACAGAATTTCATGATCTTGACTTCCATTAAAAGCTTTTTTCAATTGCTGGTAAGGGTGATAAGGTTTTAGAAAATGTCGATGCTGAGTGTGCACTATTTTTCTTCCATGTTTCAGTTGTTAGTAGCTTGTGTCTTCTTCACATATAGGGTATGCATGATGGCCCTTAACACTGTATCCACTCAAATTACCATATGTTGGAAGTCATTAATGATACAAAATAGCATTGCACTCAACTTGAATGTCTCATTCTGATACCCATCAAACACATCAACCCCCTTGTCCCATAACTTTGTCAAGTCTTCAATCAAGGGACTGAGATAAACATCAATGTCATTTCCTGGCTTTCTTGGCCCTAATATCATCACAGACAACATCATGTATTTTCACTTCATGCACAAACAAGGAGGCAAGATGTAAATTACTAGCAAAACAAGCCATGAACTATGCTTAGTTCTTAAACTACCTAAGATTTATTTCGTTAGTGGCAAGTCCAAGCCTAATATTTCTCGTCTCTTTCCCAAAATCCAAATACAAATGATTAATCTTCTTCCACTAGGAGGAATCAGTTGGATGGCAAAGCATTCCATCATAGTTTCTCTCATTTGCATGTCATGTAAGATCTTTTGCATTATCTCCATTAGCAAATAAACGCTTAAACCTTGGAATGATAGGAAGATACCATAACACCTTTGTTGGGGGGCTTTTCTTGGTGCTTTTGTCACTGCTCACTCTTCGTCATCCTTCAGTTTGTATCGTGATACCCCACACCTAGGGCATTTATGCATTTCTTCAAACTCATGTCTATACAGTATGTAATCATATGACATGCATGAATTTTCTAATATTCCAAACCCATCAGACATAGTATCTTCTTTGCCTCTTAGTAACTTTTTGACAATGTGTTTTCCTCTGGAAGCATATCCTGCACTACGTTAAGCAATGAAGGGAAGTTTTTTTCACTTCACCCATATTTGGCCTTCACGTTAACCAGACTTAACACAACTAACAATAGTGTCAATGACTTCTTGCACCTCGAATACAAAGGCTTCTTCAATTCACTTTCCAATGTATCATACATAGGGGCATGTACTTGCTGAAAGACTCTTGTCCAAGATCATAAATCATATCCTCTAAACAATCTCTCATTTCTACATCAATCGGTTCAGTTTGGGACCCTTTGCATGTCTGTGAATTCACCATGTCATATCCATATCGTATTATTCTTCTTAATCCCATCACACATAAAATGTTCCCGTATGTCATCTAATACTTGTAGTCTCTCATTCAAACAGTTTATACAAAGACATAAAGATTTTCCATCCTCATTCGATCAACTTCTTTCGAAGGAAAATTCCAATAACTGTTCAACCCCTTCCTCAAATGCAGGGCTCATGTGATTTGCATTCATCCAACTTTGATCCATCTAATAACTGTGATACTCACAAAGTTATCCCATGCATGAAACCTCACTTTTTTATTTTTATCAAAGGTGTGGCCCTATCCCATTCAGGAAGACATTTTTATAGAAGATTCATACGTAAATGTTAAGTCTGTTTTCTTAAATTTGACGAAATTTTGGCAACATTTCGCATTGATCTCTAAGTACACAACATGAAAGCAGTGACATGAATTCCACCACAGTCAAGTATGCACTCAGATAACAAAGTGAAATGCACTATACCAAAATTTCATCAATTTTAAGAAAAGAGACTTAATCTATACATATGAATCTACTATAAAAAATGCCTATTCCCAAACTGTCCAAATGGACAATTCAAGATTTAATACAATGATTAATCTAAACTGTCAAGAAGAATCATTGTATTGAATCTCAAACAGGAAACTAAGGTTCACTCATAATAAACATAACTTGTATATAAAGCAATAGTCATTAATCACATAATACAAGTTATAAAAGCATTTGTAACAAACAAAAAGCCTAAAAAGAGTATGAAAGACATTCGTACCTGTGATGATGGTCACTAACAATTTCCAACAATGAATGTCGGCATGACGATGCAAACAGGAAAACAAAAAGTGCCTATAAATTACATTGAACATGTTATATCCAAACCTTCAAGAAACTCGTGGCAACATGATATAATTTTACTTTCTTTTAATCAATGAAAAGGCACAAGTAGAAGTGGTATATGACTATGATATTCAACATATATATAATATAAGGTCAACAGGAAATTTTCAAAAAAAAATATATGACTCAGATTATTTCTCTCGACGGAATAAGAATTAAGGTGTCAACATTTTCTCAAGTCCATGTACACACAGTGCACTCTTGGTCATAATCTAATTTGAATTTATAATGTAATTTAATAAGCAAGGATAGAGTCAGGATTCAGTACCCGAGTCTCTCAACTAGAAAGGAATACAAGGGTGGTGAGCACAGACTCTAGTCCTCCCTTCAACACCTTATCTATATATTAATATATACATGCTTCAAGCTTTTAATTTATAGTGGTTGCCATGCATCGGTTTCTATGATGATGGTTATTATGTAGGGATAAGACATGTGTGGATTAATAGAATATATTAGTATTATAGGCACAAAATACCTATATTTTTATCTCGTATAAATTTTTACATTAATTTTAAAAAAATTCTTATGGACACAACAACATTACCTTTTTGATGGGTGTGAAACTAAATCATTGTCAAAAAAATAATTCAAACCAATATGCATTTATTTCTCTCGAGTACGGTGCATATACAATTATATTAAAATCTACTTGTATGACAGATTATTAATTAGAAAAATCATTAGTGAATGAACAAACTTCTTACCTGCACCCACCTTTCAATGTTACAATAGCCACGGATTTTAGTGTAATAAGCAAAGAGGAAGCAAGAAGTGCAGCTATTACATGATGCATTGGATGTCAACCATAGTCCTAGGAGGTTTCAAAGATATATAATTGGGAAATGGTAATTATTTACTTCAAAACAAATTTCATTTGTTATAGTTTTTATTATTTACACTGATTAAATTATGTTTTATTATATCATGTAGTATTTTATTGATCCAAGAGCATTTGAATCAAAGAGAATAAAGGCAATTCGCATTTAGTGGGCAAGATTTTTCTAAGATTTAAAACTGAATTACTAGGAGCTTAAGGAATTTTACAATTGTAGATGTCGGAACCTACCCTTCGGCGAGAGAGCGATGCGAGGCTCACAGGTGCGTCTTCCTAGGGAGGAAGGCGGGCGGAGTCGCCACCAACGTTTATTCAAGGAAAACATCGGAAAAACCAGAACGTGTGGTCTACGAACTTTAATCGTGAAAGGTTCGGGAGTTGTTTTTACGCACGGGGAAGGTATTAGCACCCCACGGGTCCATCACAAGGGACGACAACCTTTAATCAAGTGTGCAAATATGACTTTAAAACTACGTATTTTCCCTTTTCTATTTTTATGTATTTTTCCCCTTTTTATATTTTTTGCTTTTTATGGGCCTTTCTGTATTTTTTATCTTTTTGTGGTCGACAAGGGTGTTTCCCTCGCTCCTACGTATCCTCAATTGCAATGAGGAAATCAGAACTACACGTTGGTTAAGTTGTTTTTATCTTTTTTCGCAAGATAGATTTTAACTGAACAAAGGTCATTTAAGGTGTTGGACCATTAAACGGTCTTTTGATTTTGAAAGGAGGGAAACATTAAGGTGTTGGATCATTAACGATCTCTTGTTTTTGAAAGGAGAGAAACGTTAAGGTGTTGGACCATTAACGATCTCTAGGTTTCTTGAAATGAGAGAAACGTTAAGGCATTGAACCATTAACGATCTCTTGGTTGTCAAAGAAGAGAAACATTAAGGCATTGGACCAGTAACGATCTCTTGGTTTGTTTGACAAGGGGTGGTCGACAAAAGCAGGGTTTTTGCTCCTACGTATCCTCGATTTATGGTGAGGAACTCAGACCTACGTAGTTCTTGCCAAAAAGCAGTAAAGTTATGTGTTGATTTTATGTTTTTGAACGATCCATGTTAACCGATAAAAGCAAAGAGGACCGTTTAAGGCGTTGGATCTTAAAATGGGTTTAAGTTACTTTTGCGGACAAAGCTTGATTTGTGAGTTAATTTTAGCCTTAGTTTCACTTTGATTATTAGTCAATTCATTCAAGGAAACTTTCAAAGAAAAATGTTCGATTGATTTTTTTTATTATTTTATTCAAAGATATTTTGATTATTTTATTATATTTTTGCAAAGACATTTTGATTACTTTATTATATTTTTTTAAATATATTTTAATTATTTTATTATACTTTTTTCAAAGATATTTTGATTATTTTATTATTATTTTTGTCTTTTTTGATTTAACAGAGGTTACAGCGTAAACGATCGGTTGGATTTTATTTTAACAGTAATTAAACGAGATTACAACATAAATGATTAGTTGAAATTCATTTTATCAATTATTTGGCGAGATAACGGCTTAAATAAACGGTCAAAAAGCTCGTTAAAAGCAAAAGAAAAGAATATCGAAAGTAAGCGAAATAAAAATGAAAGCATACAAAACAAGAATGGACCGCTGAAGGTGCATAGAATGAATTGAAAGATTCAAATTTAAAAACTTATCGGTTGGAGAACAAAGAACAACGAAGAACAAACAAAGAACGGTAAAGTTATGTGTTGATTTTATGCTTTTGAACGGTCCATGTTAACCGATAAAAGCAAAGAGGACCGTTTAAGGCATTGGACCTTAAAAGGGGTTTAAGATACTTTTGCGGACAAAGCTTGATTTGTGAGTTAATTTTAGCCTTAGTTTCACTTTGGTTATTAGTCAATTCATTCAAGGAAACTTTCAAAGAAAAATGTTTGATTGATTTTTTTTTTATTCAAAGATATTTTGATTATTTTATTATATTTTTGCAAAGACATTTTGATTATTTTATTATATTTTTTCAAAGATATTTTAATTATTTTATTATATTTTTTTCAAAGACATTTTGATTATTTTATTATTATTTTTGCCTTTTTTGATTTAACCGAGGTTACAACGCAAATGATCGGTTGGATTTTATTTTAGCAGTGATTAAATGAGATTACAACACAAATGATCAGTTGAAATTCTTTTTTCAATTATTTGGCGAGATAACAGCTTAAATAAACGGTCAAAAGCTCATTAAAAGCAAAAGAAAAGAATACCAAAAGTAAGCGAAATAAAAATGAAAGCATACAAAACAAGAATGGACCACTGAAGGTGCATAGAATGAATTGAAAGATTCAAATTTAAAAACTTATGGGTTGGAGAACATAGAACGGTAAAGTTAGGTGTTGATTTTATGCTTTTGAACGGTCCATGTTAACCGATAAAAGCAAAGAGGACCGTTTAAGGCGTTGGGCCTTAAAAGGGGTTTAAGATACTTTTGCGGACAAAGCTTGATTTGTGAGTTAATTTTAGCCTTAGTTTCACTTTGGTTATTAGTCAATTTATTCAAGGAAACTTTCAAAGAAAAATGTTTGATTGATTTTATTTTTTTTATTCAAAGATATTTTGATTATTTTATTATATTTTTGCAAAGACATTTTGATTATTTTATTATATTTTTTCAAAGATATTTTAATTATTTTATTATATTTTTTTCAAAGACATTTTGATTATTTTATTATTATTTTTGCCTTTTTTGATTTAATCGAGGTTACAACGCAAATGATCGGTTGGATTTTATTTTAACAGTGATTAAATGAGATTACAACACAAATGATCAGTTGAAATTCTTTTTTCAATTATTTGGCGAGATAACAGCTTAAATAAACGGTCAAAAGTTCATTAAAAGCAAAAGAAAAGAATACCAAAAGTAAGCGAAATAAAAATGAAAGCATACAAAACAAGAATGGACCGCTGAAGGTGCATAGAATGAATTGAAAGATTCAAATTTTAAAACTTACCGATTGGAGAACGAAGAACGGTGAAGAACGTCCACGGAATATATCACGAAAATGTCTCGAAAACGTTACAAAAGCAGCTCGCCTAGAGGCTTCTTGAGGAAGATTCCTAAGCGCACCCCCAATTGATAAGTTTACCCCCCTCTAGGGTTGCTTACTAAATAAGTTTCTTGGGCACACCCGCCAATTGATTAGTTCACCGCCACCTTCCAGAGTGTTCTAGATGAAGTTTCCTAAGTGCACCCCCCTCCGGGGTTGCTTACTAGTTAAGTTTTCTTAGCACACCCCCTAATTGATAAGTTCACCTCCCTCCAAGGTTGCTTACTGATTAAGTTTCCTGAGCACACCCCCAATTTATTAGTTCACCCCCACCTTCCAGTGTTCTAGATGAAGTTTCTTGAGCGCATCCACCGTGTTTGATAAGTTCACCCCCCGCTTTTGTGTTTTTGGTTGTTTTCTTTCCGAAACGTCCTGGAACTTTATGGATTCCAAGGCAATGGGTATTAAACATTTTGAAGTGGTCAAACGAAGGTTGCATTCTAACAAACAATGGTCCCCGGACGAAATTAGGGTATGACAGTTGCCGTTCTTTACTTATCTTTTATCTGGAAAGCATTACGGAAGCACTTCGGCTTGGATTTTCTCCTTCTTTCTTCTTCTCCTCACTAATTTCAAGTGAAAGCTTATTGCAAAAAAATGTTGGCCTCTTAAACTCAGCCCCCTTCCCCTATTTATAGGAGAAAGGGGAGGTGGTTGCCACCCAGAGACTTCTTGAGGAAGATTCCTAAGCGCACCCCCAATTGATAAGTTCACCCCCCCTCTAGGGTTGCTTAGTGAGTAAGTTTCCTAAGCGCACCCGCCAATTGATTAGTTCACCCCACCTTCCAAAGTGTTCTAGATGAAGTTTTCTGAGCGCATCCCCCGTGTTTGATAAGTGCACCCCCTCTAGGGTTGCTTTAAGTTTCCTTAGTGCACCCCCTAATTGATAAGTTCACCCCCCTCTAGGGTTGCTTACTGATTAAGTTTCTTGAGTACACCCCCCAATTGATTAGTTCACCCCCACCTTCCAGAGTGTTATGGATGAAGTTTCTTGAGCGCACCCCCCATGTTTGATAAGTTCACCCCCCCACTTTTGTGTTTTTGGTTGTTTTCTTTCCGAAACGTCCCAGAACTATATGGATTCCACGACAATGGGTATTAAACATTTTGAAGTGGTCAAATGAAGGTTGAAGCCGACAAACAATGGTCTCTGGATGAAATTAGGGTATGACAGTAGAGATATGTTTAATTAGCTTAGGTTATAAATGATTTTATTTATTGACATTATTGTTTGTTTTCATTACTTAAACAAAACAGAAAAAATATTTTAAAAAATTGCAAAAACAAACATTAGTTTTGGTAAAAAATGATGTTGTGGTGCGCTTCACAACATCAATTTTTCAAAATCGAGGTTGTTGTGTACTTGACAACATCGGTTTTTAGCAAAACCGATGTTGTTTTTTTGCATATTTTGCATTTTTTTATTTCTTACTATACAACATTGGTTTTCTTAAAAGTTGATGTTATTTCAACATTGATTTTCATAATCGATGTTAAAATTGATACTTTGAACAACAGTAATTACAACATCAGTTCATAACAGATGTTAAAAGTCCTTAATAGTCGATGTTAAAAGCCTATTTTATAGTAGTGATTGAAGCTAATACTATGGATACAGATGGGTGCAAGACAATATTTCTTGGTGTAATTTATTCCAAGTTATGCTTACCTATATATGGAGTTCAATGGTGTTGTGTTTAAGATGGTGCAATTTGATGTTGCAAGTGTGGTTGAGGAGGCTATGAGGTGGGTTGTTGGTGTTGTAAGTTCTTCGCAATTTGGTTCCACTATTGATGAAGGTGGGAGTGTCTAAGAGATTAGGATTGCATGAGAATAATTGGGTGAAGGCCAATTCGGATGGATCGGTCCAATTGGGTGGTGTGTGAGCATCTTGTGGGATTCATGCGAAACATGGGTTCCTCTTATGTAGTTACAAGTGAGTTGTAGGGTGTGTTTACCACTCTTTTGCAAGCTTGAGAGATGGGATTTCAGAGGCTCGTGATTGAGTGTGATGCTCAAGTGGTTGTTCAATTCCTAAACCATGGTGTGGATGCGGATCATCTTTATGTTGCTCTTGCTGCAATAATTTGTGAATCGTTAAGCAATGATTGGGAAGTTCGAGTTAATCATGTCTATAGGGAGGCAAATGTTGTAGGTGATTTCCTTGCTAGTCTAACTCATAACCAAGAGTTGGGGGTGCATGTTTTGTCTAACCCACCTACTGGGTTTTCTATGTTTCTTCTGTCAGATGTTGTTAGGGCTCCGTTAACCCGTTTTGTTCGTGTGTAGTTAGATTTTTCCCCTCCTTAGTATAAAAAAATATTTATAATTTTTATTTTAGTTTTTGATAATCTTCATCTATATCTATTTGAATTAAATGTCACGAAAGAAACTTGACATAAATAGTTGTTAAGAATTTTGCTTATACCATGTTTCCAACATTTCTATGAGAGTTAAAAATATTTATTTTTCCTAAAATGTACTCGAATTTTTCTTTTATTCACTAAAATTTTTGTTTGATCTTTATTCCTACAAAATTATTTTTTTGATTTTGGTCCATGTTATATTTTAATCCTTTTAATATGTTTATTCTTTCATTTTTTTTGTCTTATAACATTTTGTTGATTTTAAATTAGTCTCTTTGAAAAGTATTTATATGGACTAAAAAAAATTATCTACATATTATAAGAACTACAATGGAAACATAGATATATTAAAAGTACTAAAAAATAACAAAGACTAAAACAAAAAGAATTTTTACAGCAACTAAATGTCAAGTAAAAATTTCTTAGGAAGTCAAAATACAACTATATTTAGTATTTTTTTCCTTAGTATAAATAGTTATTTTCATCCCTGAATGTGTAGAACACTAACAAATTCGTGTCCAAAAGATGGAAATTCAAATTTTAGTCTCCAAAAGTGAAAAAAGTACGACAAATTCATCCATTCATTAACTTTTGTTTGTTACTAATAATGAAAGAGCCTACGTGGCATAGAGGGACACAAATGTCACAAAAATGATTGCCGACATGGTTGCTGAATAGAGTAGACCAAAATGGCAGTAAGCTACCATTGGATCAAAATGTTAGTAATTTTCCATTGGACCAAAATGAAAGTAGTATTTTTTTGGACCAAAATGTCAGTACGTTTCCATTGGACCAAAATGTCACTATGTTTCCATTGAACCAAAATGTCAGTAAGTTACCATTGGACCAACATATCAATAATTTTTTTTGGACCAAAATTTCAATACATTTCTATTGGACTAATGTGTCAGACCCAAAATTTTGTTTCATTTAAGGGTAAAATTTAATTTAAATGAAACAAAATTTGGGATCTGACAAATTAGTCTAATAGAAACACACTGACATTTTGGTCCAAAAAAAATTACTGACATTTTGGTCCAATAATAACTTACTCACATTTTGGTCCAATAGAAGCGTACTAGCATTTTGGTCCAAAAATAATTATTGGCATTTTGGTCCAATGTAAAATTATTAACATTTTGACCCAATGGCAACTTACTGACATTTTGGTCCAATCTATTTAACAGCCATGTTGGTAATCATTTTTGTGACATTTTTGCCCCTCTGTGCCATGTAGGGTCTTCATTAACGGTAACGAACGAAAGTTAACTGATGGATAGATTTGTCACACTTTTTTCACTTTCGAAGACCAAAATTTGAATTTCCATCTTTCTGGGACAAATTTGTCACTCTATACATTCAGGGACGAAAATGACTATTTACCCTTTTTCTTACCATTCTTGTGTTGAAAAACCATGTCCAACACATGTGATAAAAATAGTTCCTTGCAAATGTAGAATGTATTCTTAAAGGCTTAAGCATGGATTTAGTCATAAGTTTACATTTTTTAATTTTGGTTCATGTAAGTTGATATTTTAATTTTTAGTCCCTGTAAGTTTATATTTTACACTTTTGGAATCTATAAAAAAATCAATTTTAATCCATGTAAATTTGTGTTTTTTTTTTTAATTTTAGTCTCTTAATAAAGAACAAACTTACAAGGGCAATAGATGAAGAAATTGGAATTTTAAAAGAACTCAAGTTAAAATTTGTAAACTTGCAAGGATTAAAAAAAACAAAAAAATCTTACATAGACCAAAATTAAAAAAACACAAATTTACATAACTAAGAATAAACAAAAAAAAACTTATAAAGACCAAAATTGAAAAAAATGCAAATTTATAGGAATTAAATTCATAATTAAGCTTGTCTTAAAACTATAATTTATCACACTAAAACCAACTAATTATCAATAGTTTCATATAAAACATCAACACATAAATATTTAAAAATAGTACATTGTTCAATTAAAATCAACTAACGCAAAAAAGAATTAAAAAAAATCTCCTAATTTAGTAATTAAACCCTAAAGCTATCCATTTTCATTACAAATTGGTTAGGTTAGTCGGTATAAGTACTTGTGGTTTGATCGCTTATAGTTTGATCAAATTTTTAATTATATTATATGGTTTAAAAACTTTTAATTAAGCCCCAATTTCAAAATTTTGTAATAAAGTTCTTAAAACATAAGACTATTAAAATACTGTGAATTGTAGTAACAAGTTTTTCCTATGACTACACTACTAGAAAATAGGCTTTTAACATTAACTATTATGGACTTTCAACATCAGCAATTAACTAATGTTGAAACTACAGACATTAAAAGTCTTAACGTTAACATCGGTTTTTTAAAACCGATGTTAACTAAACTACACAACATCAATTTTCTACAAAACTGATGTTGTATGGTAAAAGGTAAGAAAAAAATGTATAATATGTACAAATCCACATCGATTTTTTATGAAAATCGATGTTGTTTCTCAAAAACATCAGTTTTTACTACAATTGATGTTGTTGTTGACTAACAACATTGGTTTTCTAAAAATCGATGTTGTTTTGTGCTTGCCAATGTCGATTTTTAGAAAAACTGATGTGCTCAGTCAACAACAACATCGATTTTTTAGAATAACTGATGTTGTTTTTTGTAAAAAAAAATAGTATCCTTTCTATTTTTTTAATTACCCCAAATTAACCTATAACCTGAAAAGCAGAACCAGTCCAGACAGTTTTTATCAAGCAATTTAAATTTTTTCGATAATATATAATTGAATATTTACTATGAATTAAAAGAAATAATTGAAGTAATGAAAGTCGATACATAAAATCATTTGTAACCTAATCTAAATTAACATACCTCTACAATTCTAAAATTACTTAAACTCCTAGTGTTTGATTTTTAACTTTTAGATAATATCTTGCCCACTAAATGCAAATTGCCTTCATTCTCTATGGTTCCAATGGTCTTTGATCAATAAAATACTGCATGATGTAATAAAACATAAGTTAATATATAAGTTTAAATAATAACAATTATAACAAATTGAATTAGTTTTGAAGTAAACAATTATTGTTTCCCAGTTATCCTTGAAACCTCCTAGGACTATTATTGACATCCAATGCATTATGTAGTACTTGCACTCAATGCTTCCCTTTTGCTTATTACACTAAATTGAATAGGATGTTTAGATATTCATGTAATAATTTGGTCCTAGCATTTTGAAAATCTATAACGCTCGTCAGTTTTGGAAGCCAAATTGAATGATTGTTAATGGGTGGTAATGGCCACTAATGAATTGTAACAACCAATAATGAGTGGTAATGGCCAGTAAATGCATTCTTGATGGTCCCTGAGCTCATTCCTTCAAATCCAGACTTATACACCATCTAGAGAGAGGAAGAGAGAGCTTGGAAGAACCAAAACAAGGAACTCTTCATGGCAATGGCTGGAGGTATGATTTGATCTGTAATTTCCGCATTTTATTAATAACCTGTGTTTCTTTCGTAGTTTGTAATATCACAGGTTAAGAGATTTATTCTAACATTTGGTATCAGAGCAACAATTGCCTCTGCCTTGTTCATTTTCGGTTTTCGGTATTTTTTCGATTTGATTTCGTTTATGGTATGAAGGGCCTTGTTTCTTAAAAATAAGATTAGAAATCTATATTTTGTTTGATTTCCTTAATTTTGGCTTTTGAATCGTGAAAAATGGTGTCCAAATGAATGAAAAACGACCGGGTCTGCGTATGGGTCGAGTTTGACCCGCTAAAGGTTGAAGATGATGAATAGTGTTAAAAAAAATATAAAAAAAATCTTACGTTTTGCGCTAATTGGGTGTCAAACCCTTAACTCCTAGAATGCAGTAGTACGAGCAGACCACTAAACCAATAAAGCTTTTTTGATATGCAGTCGTTTTTAATACGTTATATACTCATTCTGCTTTACAGTTTTTGGAATTTTGATTTGATTTATGCATGAATATATTCTGGAAAATTTTATTCTATGCATATATATATGAAATCAAATGCATAATATTATATTTCAATTATAAAATTATATGAGAATCTTATTCATAATTATATTATATCTTGATTTTGAAATGCAAAATACCATTTATTCTCATATAATAAAGTTTTATGTCTAAGTGATCTTTATAATTTTGATTAATTATGGATTAGCCACAACATCTATATTTGATTAAAATTATATATTAAGTTGGTTAAAGATCATATAAGGAATTAGACATAATATTGTAATTAATTATACTTATATAATGAATTTTATCACACAAGAATTTTTATTATATCTGTATAATTAATTGGGATAAAATGACATATTATTTTTCATGATTTACCCACAGGCATCACGATGTATGTATAATTTTTCGATTTTATCATAAAGTAAATATTTACGATAGAAATTAAATTATTTTCATGTTGTACCCGTAAAGCATGAATATTAAGCAAGTAATTTGATTATTCTATCATAAGGTTTAATTGTTTCTTATTGAATTAAAAAGTTAGCCTACAGGCAATTTTTATGTCACAAGATTCAATTTTATGGTATGTTTACATTGGTAAAAGATACAATTAAGATTAGTATGCCTCAAATTTTGACATAAGCCTTTGGATTTTGCAGCTTCTCAAACTATTAGTTTTTCTGATATTCAATGTGATGTTCCCGAACTTAAAGGAGATAACTATAAGATATGGAAGGAGAGAATTCTTCTACAATTGGGGTGGATGGACATAGACTATGCTATAAGGAAAGACGAACCACCTGCAATCACTGATGAAAGTAGCCCAGCTGACGTTGCGCTATATGAGCGGTGGGAGCGATCCAACCGGCTCAGCGTGATGTTCATTAAGACCAAAATCTCGGCTGGGATACGTGGTTCTGTTGACCAGCATGAAAAGGTCCGAGACTTGCTTAAGGCCATTGATGACCAGTTCATCACTTCAGATAAGACTTTAGCAAGCACCTTGATCAGGAAGTTCTCTTCTCTTCGGCTCACCAGTGTGAAAGGTGTGCGTGAGTACATCATGAAAATGCGAGATATTTCAGCTCAACTTAAGAAATTAGAGGTTGATATGTCTGAGTCCTTCCTAGTGCACTTCATTTTGAACACCCTTCCGCATGAATATGGGCCATTTAAGATTTCCTACAACACACATAAAGATAAATGGTCTATCAATGAATTAATGACCATGTGTGTTCAAGAAGAAGAAAGGCTTGTAATGGAGATGGGTGGGAGTGCATTGTTGACTACTGCTTATGGGAAGAACAAAGCTATTAAGTCTCAAGCTAATTAGAAGGGGAATGGTAAAATACCACCTCAAGCTGATATTAAGAAGGTGGCAAAGTGTTTCTTTTGCAAGAAGAAGGGACACATGAAAAAGAATTGCCCCGGGTTCCAGAAATGGCTTGAGAAGAAAGGTAAATCAATCTCATTAGTATGTTATGAATCTAATATGGTTAGTGTTAATATTAACACCTGGTGGATTGATTCTGGATCTACTATTCATATTGCAAATTCTTTACAGGGTATGCAAAACCTAAGGAAACCAGTGGGAAGTGAGCAAAGCATTTTATCAAGCAATAAGCTAGGCTCACATGTGGAGGCCATTGGAACTTGCATTTTGACTTTAAGTAGTGGCTTTATTTTAAAATTAGAAAGGACTTTTTATGTACCAAGTTTTTCTCGAAACTTGATTTCTATTTCAAGGCTTGTACCGTTTGGATATTCCTTTAATTTCAAAGACACATCATTTGAGTTATTTTATAATTCTGAATGTGTTGGGAATGGTATCTTGTCTGATGGTCTTTATCTTCTTGGTTTACAAAATAATGCCACTTATAGTTCTATGCATGTTCAAACTGGTATTAAAAGGTGTAATATTAATGAGAATTCCTCTATGTTATGGCACCGGAGATTAGGACATATCTCCATTGAGAGGATTAAAAGGTTAGTGAAAGATAGGGTACTCAATACTCTAGATTTTGCTGACTTTAAGATTTGTGTGGACTGCATTAAGGGTAAGCAGACCAACATGTCTAAGAAAGGTGCTAACAGGAGTTCAAGCATATTAGAAATAATTCATACTGATATTTGTGGTCCCAATATGGATGCAATTGGTCAGAAATATTTTATCACCTTTATAGATGATTATTCATGATATATGAATGTTTATTTGCTTCATAACAAATACGAAGCATTGGATGCCTTCAAAGTCTTTAAGGCTGAAGTTGAGAACCAATGTGGCAAGCAAATAAAAATAGTGAGATCAGATAGAGGTGGAGAATACTATGGCAGATATACTAAGAATGGACAAGCACCTGGTCCCTTTGCAAAATTTCTTCAAGAACATGGGATTGTTGCCCGATACACTATGCCTGGTTCTCCAAATCAGAATGGTGTGGCAGAAAGAAGGAACCAGACATTATTGGACATGGTGCGGAGTATGCTTAGCAACTCCAATCTTCCTAAATCCTTGTGGGCTGAAGCACTAAAGACAGCAGTGTATATATTAAATTGTGTTCCAACCAAGGTTGTCCCAAAGACACCTTTTGAGTTGTTTAAAGGTTGGAAACCGAGTTTGAAACATATGCGCGTTTGGGGTTGTCCGTCTGAGGTGAGAATATATAACCCACAAGAGAAGAAACTTGACCCGAGGATCATTAGTGGGTATTTCATTGGATATGCCGAAAGGTCTAAAGGTTATAGGTTTTATTGTCCACATCATATTACTAGGATTGTGGAATCAAGAAATGTCAAATTTATTGAAAATGATTTGATCAGTGGGAGTGATCAATTGAGGGACTTAGGTTCTGAAATTGATTATATAGAATCTCAACTTTCCACGTCAAATGAAAGATTGGTTGTAATTCATACCCCTCAAGTTCAAAGGGATGATGAACAACACATGATTGGCATTCCACAAACTGTTGTTGATAATCTAGTAGATCAAGTTGATCATCAAATTCATGAAAATGATGAACAACCAGTTGAACAACATGATCCCCAAGAAAATGTTGATGCAACATTAAGGAGGTCTACTAGAATAAGAAAATCAGCTATTCCTAGTGATTATATTGTATATTTGCAAGAATCTGACTATAGTATTGGAGCTGAAAATGATCCTGAAACTTTTGATCAAGCCATGAGTTGTAAAGAGTCAAATTTATGGTATGATGCCATGAAGGATGAGATGAATTCTATGCAGAGTAAAAAAGTTTGGAACCTTGTAGAGTTGCCTAATGGGGCAAAGGCCATTGGATGTAAATGGGTCTTTAAGACCAAAAGGGATTCATTAGGCAACATTGAGAGATACAAGGCAAGACTTGTTGCTAAGGGATTTACTCAAAAGGAAGGAATAGATTACAAAGAGACTTTTTCTCCCGTATCTAAGAAAGATTCTCTTCGTATAATCTTGGCATTAGTTGCTCATTTTGACCTTGAGTTGCAACAAATGGATGTGAAAACAACTTTTCTTAATGGTGATTTAGAGGAGGAGGTTTATATGAAACAACCTGAAGGTTTCTCCTCTGATAGTGGTGAGCATTTGGTTTGCAAGCTTAATAAATCTATATATGGTTTAAAACAAGCTTCCCGTCAGTGGTACCTTAAGTTTCATGGGATAATTTCTTCATTTGGTTTTGATGAAAATCCCATGGATCAATGCATATACCACAAGGTTAGTGGGAGTAAAATATGTTTTCTTGTTTTATATGTAGATGATATTTTACTTGTAGCCAACGATCGGGGTTTGCTACATGAGGTGAAACAATTTCTCTCTAAGAATTTTGACATGAAGGATATGGGTGATGCATCTTATGTCATCGGCATTAAGATTCATAGAGATAGATCTCGAGGTATTTTGGGTCTATCACAGGAAACCTATATTAACAAAATTCTAGAGAGATTTCGGATGAAAGATTGTTCACCAAGTGTTGCTCCCATTGTGAAGGGTGATAGGTTTAATTTGAACCAATGTCCAAAGAATGACTTTGAGAGAGAACAAATGAAAAACATTCCTTATGATTCAGTTGTTGGAAGCCTCATGTATGCTCAAGTATGCACAAGGCCTGACATTGCTTTTGCAGTTGGAATGTTAGGAAGATATCAGAGTAATCCAGGTATTGACCATTGGAGAGCTACTAAGAAAGTGCAGAGGTACCTTCAAGGGACCAAAGATTACATGCTTATGTATAGACAGACAGACAATCTAGATGTGATTGGTTATTCAGACTCAGACTTTGCTGGTTGTGTTGACTCTCGTAGATCAACATTTGGGTACATTTTCATGATGGCTGGTGGAGCTATTTCATGGAGGAGTGTTAAGCAGTCTTTGACTGCTACTTCTACCATGGAAGCTGAGTTTGTCTCTTGTTTTGAGGCTACATCACATGGTGTATGGATTAAAAGTTTCATTTCTGGGCCGAAGATAGTTGATACTATTTCAAGGCCTTTAAGAATTTTTTGCGATAACTCAGCTGCTGTCTTTATGGCTAAGAATAACAAAAGTGGAAGTCGAAGTAAGCACATCGACATTAAGTACTTAGCCATTAGAGAAAGAGTAAAAGACAAGAAAGTGGTCATTGAGCATATAAGCACTGAGTTGATGATCGCTGATCCTTTAACTAAGAGCATGCCACCGTTTAAATTTAAGGATCATGTAGAAAGAATGGGACTTGGTTCCACTTTATGATTGTATACTTATATGTTAAAATTGAAACTTTATATTATGATCTTTTCTCATATTTGGGTGCACATTGATTTATTTGAGAAAAATTATATTTTGGACCAAGAATAAACATTGGGTTTATTCATTAAGTTTTATTACCACTTTGATTATATTGCTTGGGAAATTGAGTATATTGTAATACATGGATGATATTACTCGTTATAAGAGGAACTATCGCTATGATTCATATATTCATTTCTTAAGAAGATTGAGCATTAAATCAAAATGTTTGGACCAAGTGGGAGAATGTAATAATTTGGTCCTAGCATTTTGAAAATTTGTAACGCTCGTCAGTTTTGGAAGCCAAATTGAATGGTTGTTAATGGGTGGTAATGGCCACTAATGAATTGTAACAGCCAATAATGAGTGGTAATGGCCAGTAAATGCATTCTTGATGATAGAATACCTATATAAGCACATGAATTTGGTCCCTGAGCTCATTCCTTCGAATTCAGACTTATACACCATCTAGAGAGAGGAAGAGAGAGCTTGGAAGAACCAAAACAAGGAACTCTTCATGGCAATGGCTGGAGGTATGATTTGATATGTAATTTCCGCATTTTATTAATAACTTGTGTTTCTTTTGTAGTTTGTAATATCACAGGTTAAGAGATTTATTCTAACAATTCAAAGTTAACCGAAAATTAGTGTAAAGAGGAATCAGCCGGATGGTGGAGCATTCCATTGCAATTTCTCCCATCTACATGCCATGTAAGGTATGTTGCGTCATATACATTAGCAAACAAACGCTTGAACCTTGGAATGATCGGAAGATACCATAACACCTTCACTAGGGGGCCTTTCTTGGTACTTTCATCACTGCTACACTCGTCATCATCCTTCACTTTGTACCGTGTTACCCCACACCTAGGGCACGTCTGCATTTCTTCAAACTCATGTCTGTATAGTATGCAATCATTAGGGCATGCATGAATCTTCTGATACTTCATACCCATCATACATAGTATCTTCTTTGCTTGATAGTAACCTTTTGGCAACGTGTTTTCCTCTAGAAGCATATCCTGCACTACCTGAAGCAGTGAAGTAAACCTTTTATCATTCCACCCATATCTGGCCTTGACATTATCCAGGCATAGCATTGCTGACAACAACGTCAAAGACTTCTTGCACCCTGGATACAAAGGCTTCTTCAAATCATTTTGCAATGTATCATACATAAGATCATGTGCTTGCTGAAAAGACTCTTGTCCAAGATCACGAATCATTTCCTCTAAGTGATCTCCCATTTCTATATCAACCAGTTTAGATTGGAACCCCCTTAACATGTCTGTCAATTCACCATGTCATATCCATGTCGTATAATTCTTCTTAATCCCATCACACAGTAGATGTTCTCGTATGTCATCAAGTACTTGTTGTCTTCTATTCAAACATTTTATACGAGGACAAAAATATTTTCCATCCTCATCCGATCAACTTCTTTTGGAGGAAAATTCCAAGAAATATTCAACGCCTTCCTCGTATGCGAGGCTCATGCAACTTGCATTCATCCAACTTCGATCCATGTAATTAATAACTCTGATAGTCACAAAGTTATTCTATGCATGAAAACCTCACTTTTTTCCTTAAAGGTGTGGCCCTATCCCATTTAAGAAGACATAGTTTTATAGTACATTCATACATAAAGGTTAACTTTATTTTCTTAGATTTGACAAAATTTCGGCAGCATTTTGCATTGATCTCCAAGTACATCCCATGAAAGTAGTGAAAAAAATTCCACCACAATCAAGGACGCACCCAGAGAACAAAGCAAAATGTAACCAAAATTTCATCAAATTTAAGAAAATAAAGTTAACATTTACATATGAATGTACTATAAAAGTATGACTCTTTCCAAAATGTCCAAACGGACAATTCAAGATTCAATACAACGATTAATGCAAACTGTCCACAAGAATCATTGTATTCAATGCCAAACAGGAATCTAAGGTTCACTCATCATGAACATAACTTGTATATAAATCAATCATTAATCACGGTCTACAAGTAATAAAAGCATTGATGACAAACAAGAGCATAAAAACTTTATGAAAAACATTTATGTCTATGATGATGATCACTATAATGTCCAACAACGAATGTCGAGATCATGATGCAAACAGCAAAATGAAAAGTGCCTACAAATTACATTGAACATTGAAGATTAGACATCTTTAACTAACAACTCTTAAGAAACAATTTCATGACCACTGACCAGCAACCAAAGGCATATATACAATTAAAAATAATGTCAAACAGTTTGAATGAACAAAATTGGATGGAAAATGATCCCTACAAACCGATCTAATATTAATTGTGGATATGAGTAATTTACATTAAGCAAGAAAGATGTAGGGATGCAAGACTACTAGATCTACCTGCCTCTATCTATTCTAAATGCAGAAAGATCACTGATAACTAGCAGTCAACCTAGGTAGCATCCGCAGTTACCTCTTCTCCTCAAGCTGAGGGTGTATGGATAGAAACTTCCTCAGTGCAGTCAGCACGGTCCAAAAACATAGCAGCAATCCAATAAACAACTTAATCACCACCTGCATCAATCATCATTCCCAAAAACATTAGATAGAAACTTCCCCGGCGAAGTCAGCACAGTCCAAAACCACCATGATCCAAAATCCATGACTCTATATAAGTAAATAACATAATACCAAAGGTAAAGAGCAACTCATTCTCTAGTTGAAGACATTACGTTTTTTACTACCATTGAATCACAAGTTTCCAACAACAAAAAAAATGGAGAAAAGGGATTAAAGCAACCAAATTTGTTCAACCCTATTGCTATCATGTCACATAAAAAAGTGAATTGACAAACTTACTAGGAATTAGAGCAACAAACTAGTGTGAAGCTGCGTTGGAGTTGAAGCAAGCAAGTCAAGGCTTAACATAAAACCAAGCAAGTCAAGACACCCCAAATATGCTACAAACACTAAAATCAACAAATTTGATTAGAACTCAAAATTAACAATTAAAAGAATATGATGTGTATGTGAACAAAAGATAAAAGATTTGAGGTCCTTTCCTATATTCCACTAGGCATTAGATAGCATATATCTTATATCTTAACTCTAAAAACTCACTCTCCATCATTAGTCCCTAAAACACTGACATAAAACACACTTGAGCATCACTCCAGTTCATTATTACCACTACTAGGCTCAAGAGGAATGGTACAATATAGTTATAATAATAATAATCATCAGGAAGAAAATGTGGTTCTACTGCCACTAATAAATGACTATAAATATAAGGTACCCTACATACTATAGGGCATAGTACCAATGATATATTGGAGTTGTCAAGTACTATCACTTGCAACTTCTTACTCAATGGAATCACTGCCTAATTGGTATCATATATATCTATAAAATGTCAAAATAGATACTTGACACAAAATATGGGTAATGTAAAAAAATACATAAAGGAGATAAAAAGTAGATTAAAGAATTAAGTATGGATTTCTATACCAGTTTGTAAATATATTTGATGCAATTACAATAATTTATTATTATTATTATCAATTTTATTTTAATGAGACATATTCTAAGTGACTATTACTACCATGATAATTGGGATTCTTGTGTGGTCTGTGGCCAACATACCAAGACCTTCAAATTTCTGCAATGAATAAACTTTATGCTTTAATAAAAAAAAACCATGACAAAAATTCAAGAAGGCTGAGAAGTTTAAAATTATCTATCTAAGCCTATGAAAGCTTCCTCCAAATATAAGTGCTTATATAAAATTGTCTTTCCCATAATCCCATTAACGATGACTTGTTGCACAAGTGTTGGTGTTTTCCACATAATAGCAATGACAATTATGCTGCCAGTACACAATAATAAAACACCGTCAACACTGGTTTGGTAACTGTATGAATCTTTTCCAACATTCAAAGTATGGAGCAGTCAATAATAACATAACAACATACTATCAGATAAAGCTTATCACATGGTAGGATACTGTGAGATAGAATAGAACATTCTAAGCAACTAACCGAACTAATTTTAATTATTCAATTGGTATAGTCAAAATTTCAACTTACAATCAACCTGACATTGTACAAACCACAATCATCTTGGATCAAACTTGATGCATTAGAAGGTGGCACTCGGCACATGCTTACCCAAAAGATAAAATTATTTTTAAAATTATAAAAACTTTTTTATATGTACAAAATAATGAAAACAACAACTATTTCTCTCACGATAATCATTGAAAATAGTACGAACTATATGGAGGAAAATTGCCAACGAATTGTACATGTACGACATAATTCCTTCTAAGTTTTATCATGTAAACACCAACACACTAATAGAAAAGCACTATTCTATGTCGGTTATTTCTGACATTCGAAGTCAATTATTAACCGACGTCATAGGCAACATCATAGAAAGTTTTCACTTTCTACGACAGTTTCATAGAAAATTGTCTTAGAAAAAGGTACCATTCTAAGATGGTTCTTAGCTAAAAACCTTCTTAGAATGGTAGACTTTCTAAGACGGTTTTTCATAAAACCATCTTAGAATGTATTTTTTTTAAAAAAAAATATTTTGAGGATTCTAAGACAGTTTTCCCAAAAAATCGTCTTAGAATGTTCATTTAATAAAACGGTTTTTCAAATAACTATCTTAGAATGTTTTTTTTCTTAAATGTATATTCTAAGAAGCATGTATGCCCAACCCTGCTCTGGAGATGAAAATTTTCGTATAAAAGTTAAAGCTGAATACTCAAAATCACCATTAACAACTCAAATCTCAAAATATAACACCAATTGAAAAAGGAACTAAAAAGATGGATACATTGCATCTTCTCACACTAGACAACGCAAATCCCATGTATTATGGTATGGAACTAACTTGATCCAAGAAAAACAAAATGCAAGCAGTGTTATAAGATGAAAACCTCACAAAAGTTGGTGCAATTTAAAATTACCAGGTACTTTTGAAGTATCGGTAGTCTGCAAAGTAGAAGGAGCTAAAGGTGCTACAGATGGTTGCACAGGTTGCACTTGAGAGGGACTGGGAGGTTGTATTGATCCCACCCCATGGTAATAACATTATTAGATTTTAACAATAGAAAATTTACCAGTTTCAGAGGATATTGTTAACAACAAATTCAAATTGAGTTACAAGAACTAAACTATATCGACGAGATAAGGAAATTGATTTGTACAAATAAAATATAGTCAGGAACTTTATTATGCTTTGGAGTCAATCTGCATTTATAAGACTTACAATGCCTTTCATTCCACCATACTTAATGAGATCCCTCACAAGCCCTCATATATCGTAGCGTGTAGAGAAGTTAACCGCAACCCATCTTTCATTGTAAGGGTGTCTGTCTTATCAATACAAAAAATACCCCTGCAACATTAAAAAAATATAAATACACAGAAAAAGAATATGCTAGAAAAATTCATTTTTGAATTTAAACAAGATAGTGTTATATTCCTTGCAATGTTTTTGGACCTTATGTTTTCATTCATTGTTAATGATACACGTATTAATTTAAATTAAATTTGATACACGTATTAAATTAAAATAATTAAAAATTTACCAACAGTATACATGGTGAAATTCTAAGTATAAATTTACCAACAATATTAATTTAAATTTGTTTTAATGATAAACATTAATATAAATTAACTTTGATACACGCCAACAATTGTTTGCTCCCACCTAATCTGTTAAATAATTAAAAAGAGAAGCTCACCCACGTTATTTCCAAAATATATATATAGAAATAACAATTTTCTTTTTTCTAAAAAATGAATTATCATAAGGTCTGTTTTGATGAAACTAATGAAACAAGTGAAGATAAGAAAAAAAATTAAAAGGGAAAAATAGAATGAAAAATTGGTCAAATCTTTATACAAGAGCAATGCATGTAAATGTATTCTATACCAATTGTTGTGAAGGAGAAAGGAAGAGTAAAAAGCACACATGCAATTGTTCATCAATTCAAAGGGAAAATGTAGGCCTCACTCACATGCAATTCTTTTTATTCACATTTGCAACATCCAATTTACATAAATTTCTAAGTGTTGGTTTCCTACATATTTCTATTTTCTAATTACAAACAGCCAAAAAGGTGAGCATGTATGATACATTCTATTTTGTAAATATGCAAGCATATGGTTGTTGTCATGGCTCATTTAGATTCATTAAATATACCATCAAGGCATCAACAATATGAAAATATTTTTCATGTGGTTGCATACTAAATTCTACATGCATTTGTTTCTTCATTGGACATTGGATAGTGGAGGACATAAAACATCATGATATATAAAGGTTTTGTGTCTGGTCTTAGAAGGAAAAATTGTTTTTTTAGTAGTGACTTTTTCACTATTTTTAAGTTTTTTTAGTTAAACTAAAATTAATTATTGATGAATGAAATCTTTATATAAATTAAATTATTGGGATAAGAATGAATGCATTTATAAAAATTATGACAACTAAAACTGATGGTTACTTGGTGAAGCGTCTCTTTCACTCTTGAAATCAAACAGGAAGTTTAAAATGATAGGAAAAAGAACAGTTGGCCCATTTGAAAGAATCTAACCAGCTTCTATTAGTAACTGGCAACCAGACATGCAATGGAACTAAAAAATTGAACATTGTATAAAATTTTGTTTACAAGTCTTTCATACTTTCCATGGCTTGTCATGGACCACTAATTCATGCCATTAACCTATGAAACATAATTTATCTTTCTTATATACGAATTAAAAAGAATTATTTTAATCTTAGTACACATGGTCACTATACTAGAGATAGTATACTAAATTTCATTAGAGCAATGTGATGCTTATGTTTCCTTTAGCAGTTTCTTCCCCCAAGCTTGTATACTGAATTTCATTAGAGCAATGAACCAATATGATGTTAGAAATATGTACAATATTCAATAAAATTAAATAGGAAAAAGAAAATAAACCTTCAAACCAAGAGAATATGACTTAGAAGCGGACAGATGAGGCCAGATAAACTCCACACTAGGGGAAACACCTACAAATAAAAAAATCACATTAAAGCAAGATAGAGAGTTATAGTTGCTCCCCTTGTTGAATGATATTACAGAATATTTTTAAAAGTAAATTAAAATGAAAGGGCAACTCACAGTTATGAGAAGGATCCCATAATGCAGAAGAAAGTAGCTTCAGCCCGATGTATGTTTGTTATATGTTCCTGTAGCTCACTGCAAAAAAGAACAAGAGAGGCACTAGCATCAAACGAAGTTGTATTGGCTGCAATGAATCAACACAAGAGAAAAAGAGGGAAGAAGAATATAGATTTAGTTTTAGTGGAGCAACTCATGGTGACAGAGAAAATGAGAGCTAGGGTTTTGAAATTTTTTCTGAGCACAAAAACTGATTAGTGCTAATTCTCTATTTCTTTTTAAACATTGAACAACATATTTACACAAGTATTTGATCCATTTATACTATAATATCTCCTAGTTTCTTCTTGTAGCCTATGTTTTCCTAAAATAAAAGCTTGTTTTACAAGATATAGATCATATTTGTAAGAGATTTAGTTAGTTATATGCCCACTTAGAAAATACATAGTCCAGAACAGAAATTCTGCCCACCTTTAATAGGCTACTAGTTGTGTATAGAAGAGGCAAATTTAAGCTAATCTTAAGGTGCAAACAACCATAAGAATAATTGGAGTTACGTATTTTCTTATATGATCTATATGAAATTCTTGGGTTTTATATGAATATGATTCTCACCTTCACACTACTAACTTCTATTAAGAACTAATACATGACATATACCAAAAATTCCACTAATCAGATAACAACATTTGGAAACTAACTATTTTCCTCGCTGTAGCACTTTTAGAAACACCTTGTTGGCTTATTTATACTTTGGCGACTTTATCTTCTTCCAGAATGTTCGCACAGTGCTTCTAGAATTTTTGAGTTTAATCCTTAATAGAATAGTATACTTTGTAGTTTTACCTCACATGCTACATGGAAAAACGCTACTGTTTCATAGTTCTTAGTCATGGGTTAGGAAGGAAAATGAAATTCATAGGAGAGAAAATGAAAGAAGCAATAATCAAAAGCTTGGTGTGACACCCTCTACCCTTCACATATATACTAATAAAGGAATAAAAATTCAAATATTAATTAAAAGTATTTTTAAAACATTTTTTTGAAACAAGTCTTTCAAAGGGGAAAAAGGCTCACATTCACTTTCTTCTACATCATATTCAAACTTGTCCAAATAAATAATAAAATCATCTTGGCTCAAATAAGGTCGTCTAAGTCTTCATACAATTAATATAAAACCATATACCCCGATGTCACATCCTATAAGAGTGTTGTGTTCCGACGTCCTTCAGCATAAGGTTCCTTAAAGCAATTCACCTAGTCATCTACTCCCTTGAACACAAAGTTCAAGATCATCACAGGATCCAAACACAAACAATACACAGGGAGTGAGTTATCATCTTCCTAGCTAATAGACAAACAAGACAACTAAATATACATATCATATAAATGAGATACCACTTGCTTAAACATAGCTCACGCAATTTCACCACTTTGTCATTTCAAATTCAGTTTTCAATCATCAATCACATTACACATGAATCACATAATCCGATCAAGACATAATAACACATCAATTTCATAATGAACAATTAGTAGGCGTCAATGTTGCTAATGGCGGATGGCGGTTCATGGCGGAAAGCCAAAAATCCGCCATAAGAATATGGTGGATGGCATAGCGGAAAATGACGGATGTCATGGCGGACAAAAAAAATACATATATATAAACTCATTGAAATTGAAACAAACAAAGGATTGCATTCAAATAAACTAAAAAAGTTTAATGAGTCCATACAATAATCAAGTACCAACACCAAATAAACTCATTAAAGAGTTCAAAATAAGAAAATGATAAAAACATAATGCAAAGTGCAAAGTGAAGGTTGAGGCTCTAATCATCTTCTCCAATCCCTACATAATCATCTTCATTGTTATCATATGGTAATGGAGCATCTCCCTCTCACTCTTCCCCATCAGACGCCTCGAAATTGACCATGATTTCTTCTTCTTCAGATTCAAGATCAATATTCTCCTCAAAATCTAGATCTTCATCATTTTCTTGAACTGCTTTTTGCTTCCTTGATGAAGATCCAACAACCATTGCCTGTTTTTTAGAAGTTTGGGCAGCAGCAACACTTGTTGTTTTTTGCTTTTTCCGCCTAGTATACATCCTACACTCTCCAACCCCCGAAGCCTGATACACAGTTGCGTAATTTAGAGCATCATCATCTTCAAATACCACATCATTTCCAGCATCATTATCATCATCTTGATCCATCTCTCCCACGAGCCATTCATTGCACACATCAATATCATTAAGAGAAATTGGATCAATTTCATCTCTTGCATTATATCTTTGCTTCAATTGTTGGTTGTATTTGACAAACACCAAATCATGCAACCTCTTGTGCTCAAGCCTATTTCTTTTTTTGGAATGAATCTACAACATAACAAATAAATGTTGATTTTAATCTCAAATATACTCCAAATAAAACTTGATCATCAAAATTAAATAAAATTAAAAAGTATAGTTAGAGTTTTGTCACAATTACTTGCTCAAACACACTCCAATTTCTTTCACATCCTGAAGCACTGCAAGTCAAACTCAAAATTTTAATAGCTAACTTTTGCAAATTTGGAGTTTGTGACCCAAACATTCGCCACCAATATGCTACAATACCAATTACCAACCAAGAGCATAACTTCAAAGTTAGAATTCTGAATTATAACACTAATACATAAAAAAAATAGTATGGTATTTGTATTTGTCATATGGTAAAAGTTTCTTACTAGGAGAATGAGTTTTCCTTTGAGCCATTGCAAAGTCAGAACCAAAGTGTTCTGCACCAATCTTGTAAAGATGCAACTCGGTTATAATTTTCTGTTGCACATCAAATTATGGAATCAACTTCTTAATGCATTCAAACAAACCATTGGTGACCTCAAAATCAAACTCCAAGTCAGTGTTGTCATAAAAGAACTCTGGATTTAAGAAGTGGGCAGTTGCAAGCAATGGCCTATGAAGCTGACAATTCCATCTTTTATCAATGATTGCAAACGCATCTTTGTACTTGCTTTCATTGTTGTTAAAAGACTTGATAATTGTTTCTTTTGCCTTGTCCATTGCTTCATAAATATAGCCCATGGCTGGTTTCTTTTCACTATCCACAAGACGAAGCACTTTCACAAGTGGAGCCATGACTTTAAGAGTGTAAACCACACTATTCCAAAAAGAAGGCATGAGAACTACCTTTGCAGCTTCTTTTCCCTTAGGCTCCTTAGATAGCTTGTTCAAGGTCCATTCATCAGAAGTAAACATCTTTCTAATATTTGCTTTCTCTTTGTGGAGCCTTTCCAAGGTTAGATAAGAAGTGGCAAATCTAGTAATAGCATGTCTCACCAATTCCCTCTTGTTTGTAAAATCTCTCAACAAACTTAAGGTACTAGAATGGGCATAGATAAACCCAACTAGATTAATTGCCCTTCTAATTGTATTTTTTATCAAGGGAAGCTTCCCAATATCTTCAAGCATCAAATCAATACAATGAGCTGCACAAGGAGTCTAATAAATATGTTTCCTTTTCTCCTCCAATAGCTTACCCGCTAAAACATAGTTGCTCCCATTATCGGTTACAACTTGAACAACATTCTCTTCTCCAACTTCCTCCACAATGGCATCAAGCAACTCAAAAAGCTTTTCACCTGTCTTTACAAAATCAGAGCCATCAACAGACTTCAAAAACATGGTACCAGCTTGAGAGTTAATCAAAAAATTAATAATGCATCTTTGTTTCCGATCAGTCCATGCATCAGACATAATAGTACAACCATACTTGACCCATTGCTCCCTATGGCCTTTCATCAAATTTTCACTATATTCAACTTCCTTCTTGAGAAGTGGAACTCTGATGTCATGATAGCTAGGAATGGGCAAATATGGCCCATATTGACCAATGGCTGCATCCATATTCTCAAAGCTTTTCAATTTAATGAGGTTGAATGACAAACCTGCTTGATACCAAAAGCAAGCAATATGTTGATGCACCTTCAATACTTCATTCTTATCCATTGACTCTCTAATGTTCATTTGCCTCAACATCTCCATTTTTCTCCGATTGATTGTATTTTCTGAATTCTTACAAAATTTATTCATTGGTCCTTTTTTAGTTCCACACTTTGTCTTTGCACTTGCAGCAGCATTACAAGAGTCCACAAACTCATCTTCTTCACTTCCATCACATCCAATTGGTTCACCAAATTCAAAATCTCTTATATTTACCATATTACCACTGCCAGAAGTACTGTAAGTGGTCCCACTTTTTTTGGTAGCCATATATTCCTTCAACTCTTCGACTACATTTGGTGGCGTTTTCTTGCAAGCTGCAACGTTACCCAACTTCCCAATCAGGTGTTGTTTGGCTCTGGTTATTCCTCCCTTTGTGATTTTTCCACAGAAATTACAAACAATGGTGTTTGTATCTCCTTCCACCAGTGAATGACAATATTTCCAGCCTGGGTCTGCCTTATTTTTCCTCGTTGCACTTGCAGTAGCGGCATCGGATGATGGTTCAGCCATTTAAAAGAGGACTGAACAAAAAAAATAAAAATTTTGATGCCAAATAGAAAAAAAATTAAAAATGGGACTGTCGAAAGTAAAAAGAGGGTGTCAAATAGAAAAACGAAAAAAAAAGCTGCAGACAGAAAAAAGGGGTGTCAAGCAGCAAAAACAAAACCAAAAAAAAAGCTTTGCCCACCAGTATAAGTCGTGGTTCTGCGTGTGGGTTGGGGTCGTCTTCTCTGTTCTTGTTGCTGTCATTCACACCGTGCTCGTCGCCACCGTTCGCGCCGTGGGTCATCGCTGCTAGCTGCTGTGTGCAGTAGGTCATGCGTGGCTGCTGTCGTGGCTAGTTGCAGGGGTCGTAGCTGGGTTCCGAGGTCGCGCTGTGTGTTGGAGCTTTGAGGGGTTGCAGCTGCATTCTGAAAGGTAGGGAGGGGTCATGGTTTTCATTAAGTTACCGGGTAGGGTTGGGTCGGGTCAGCCTAACTCCTACCGCAGACAAAAAAAAAAAAATTCCGCCAAATTCCGCCTCGACGCCACATCCGCCATGGCCGCCATGGATATGTCGGCCACCATCTTTAACCCGCCACACCACCGCTATTCGGTGGCGTTTTTTCAGAAATCCGCTACGCAACTCCACCATGGCGGCCATTTAACAACACTGGCAGGCGTTATGCAACAGTTATGTTAAGACTCAAGCCTATATGCAATGTGGTACTATGTCAGTGAAAAACCACCCTGGGACACTTAGGAGTACATAACAAGAGACACCACACAATGGGTGTATCAGGTCACTCTCACTAAGTAAAATCATAGGGAGACCAGTCAGGGTCATAGTGTTTTACGAGAATGCTCCAACTGTATGGGATCAACATAGGGTTAAAGGAGCACTCAAACCGGGTGACCCCCAAGGCCTACACTCCGAAGAGTCCATCAGGGCCTCTCCCTCTTGATTCAGGTTCAACCCCTAAAATCATTTTTGCATGCAGACACTGCTCATGAACTATACAATACCCATGACCTCACACTCGTGTTTTAAACACGTTAAACATAATTGCGCTACGATTTAACACTGGTTCCAAAATAGGAAACCTACACTTTCTCTTTAGCATTGGTTCCTAATTAGGAACCTACACTTTCTCTTTAACACAACGCATCAACGTTTTTCTCAAGATAACACTGGTCAGGTTATTGTGCAATTCATAGCTTACAACACAAGTAATGTCACATCAAGTGTTAATTACACACTTATCCACAACCAAAACTCATTCATAATTTCACATCTCATAGTGTCACAATCCACCATCACATATTTACATGTATCTCACAAATTAACACATGTTCAACTTTACACTTATACTCAATCTCAATAACAATACTATAATCTCAAAGCAACATGTTATTCCATAATTCATCACATATTCCATTTATAAACATTGCTCATGAATTGCACTGTAACATCCCAATTTTTGTAATCTAGATTAAAAAGGATTGTTATTTATAAATAAATAGAGTTTTAGAAAAATGATGAGATTTTATAAATAAATAAATAAGGAGATATAATTATTAATTAAAATAATGATTTGAGAGAAAATAAAAAGGGTATTTCATTTATTTGTTTGATAGAAAATAAAATAGAGTTTGTTTTTATAAAATAAATAAATAAATAAATATAGAGCAAATAATAGGCTGAATACCCTAGGTATTATGTTAAGTCAGGTGCCTCTTTTTGGCCTCATTTTCATTTTTCCCCTTCTCCTCTCAAAACTCTTTCTTTTTCCCGCACCCCACCAAACCTGTCAAAAAAACGACGATCTCGGACATGTTCACCGTTGGATCGTCGTGAAATGTGAGTACCATGTTCGCAACCCAATTTCGAACATGCTCACCGTTGGAATTTCAAAATCATATCGGAGCTTAGAGGAAAAGCCTTCGCATTATAGCATTTTAATTTCCCGCAGAAACCCAGAACTGTCTCGGTAAAACTACGATCCGGGTTTCGATAACCGTTGGATTTTCATGAAATTTGGATATGTTGTTCGAAATTCAATTTCGCACACTTTCACCGTTGGGATTTTCGAGATAATTTTTGTGGAGGGAGAAAAAGGAATCGCATGAAGACAGTACAAGTGGAGGTTTCAATCTCTTCTCCGTCTGTCTGACGTTTGGGAATTCTATCGTAGTAGTCGGAGGAATAACTGAATGAATCTCAGGAAACCGCTAGAGATGTTACTATCGCTGGCTGAAGACACATGAGTCCACTCAGAGGTAAGGGATGAGTTATTCACAATTTGGGGTTAGTGAGAACATGTGTAGGGATCCTTAGAGAACTAAATTTGGGTTTATTTTAGGATGTTTATTGAATTATAATTTTTCTTTATGATTATGAATGCAATATTATTGTGTTCTATGTACCAATTGATGTCCTGATGAGAATTGATTGATAAACTTGAGTGCTCTTGATGTCTTTGTGTTTAACCCATGATTTTGATTAATTGATTTTGATACAATTGTGAGAAACTATTTTAGAGGCTTTACATCCCATGTTGTGATAAAATCTTTTGTATAAATTGTTATGTTGAGGTTATGAAATGATGATTCAAACTGTGAGTATGTGATAAATTGAGCATGTGACGAATGATGAAATACATGTGTATTGAGATGAGATGTGTGTATTGAGTTGTGAACTATGAACTGTGCAATCACACAATTGTAAGACCCTTTAAGGGCGACGAGTATTGTGATGGGATCCATTGTGGGAACCCGACGAGTTAAAATGATTTTGAAAACAATTGAGTAAATGTGTGTATTGCATAGTTCATAGATAAAATGTATATGATTCATGAGGTGTGATAACATGTTAAATTGAGATTATACCATTGTGATTAGGATTAGGTGTATGTGATAAATTGAGTATGTATATAATTGAGATATATATGTTCAAGATAACTTGTTCATTAGTCATCCACCTATTCATCTGCTCCCCTGAACACAAAGTTCAAGATCATCACAGGATCCAAACACAAACAGCAAACCGGGAGTGAGTTATCACATTTCTAATTACTAGAGAGAAACAACACAACATATAGTAGCCAAATACAATTTACTTAGCATATCTCACATTATTTCATCACTTTGTCATTCATCAATCACACTTTTCATCCATCAATCACACCTTTCAATCATCAATCACAATACACAGGAATCACACACTTCGATCAAGACATAATAACACATCAATTTCATAATAAACAATTAGCAAGCGTATGCGACAGTTATGCTAAGACTCAAGCCTATATGCAATGTGGTACCATGTCAGTGAAAAACCTCATCGGGCGCCTAAGAGTACATAACAAGACAAACCACACAATAGTAAGTCAAGTCACTCTCACTAGGTAATATCATAGGGAGACCAGTCAGGGTCACCGTGTTTTGTGAGAATGCTCCAACCATATGGGATCAGCATAGGCTTAAAGGAGCACTCAAACCGTGTGACCCCCAAGGCCTACACTTCGAAGAGTCCGTCAGGGCCTCTCCCTCCTAATTCAGGTCCAACCCAGAAAACATTTTAGCACACAGACTCTATCTATGAATTGTACAAAACACACGACTCCTTAATTGTTCTCAAAATAATTTTAACTCATTGCCCTTTAAGGGTCTTATCATTAACTCGTCGCCCTTAAAGGGACTTAACATCAACTCGTCACCCTAAAAGGGACTTAGCATCAACTCATCGCCCTAAAAGGGACTTAGCATTAACTCGTCGCCCTTGAAGGGACTTATGATCGTGTGATTGTACAATTCATAGTTCACAACTCAATGCACACAACACTTCAATGCACATATATATCTCAATCATATACATACTCAATTTATCACATACACTTAATCCCAATCACAATGGTATAATCTAAATTGAACATGTTATCACTCCTCATGAATCATATACACTTTATCTATGAACTATGCAATACACACATTTACTCAATTGTTTTCAAAATCATTTTAACTCGTTAGGTTCCCACAATGGATCCCATCACAATACTCATCGCCCTTAAAGGGTCTTACAATTGTGTGATTGCACAGTTCATAGTTCACAACTCAATACACACATCTCATCTCAATACACGTGTATTTCATCATCCGTCACATGTTCAATTTATCACATACTCACAGTTTGAATCATCATTTCATAACCTCAACATAACAATTTATACAAAAGATTTTATTACAACAGATGTAAAGCCTCTAAAATAGTTTCTCACAATTGTATCAAAATCAATTAATCAAAATCAGGGGTTAAACACAAAGACATCAACAGCACTCAAGTTTATCAATCAATTCTCATCAGGACATCAATTGGTACATAGAACACAATAATATTGCATTCATAATCATAAAGAAAAACTATAATTCAATAAACATCCTAAAATAAACCCAAATTTAGTTCTCTAAGGATCCCTACACATGTTCTCACTAACCCCCAATTGTGAATAACTCATCCCTTACCTCTGAGCGGACTCACGTGTCTTTAGCCAGCGATAGTAACATCTCTAGCGGTTCCCTAAGATTCCTTCAGTTATTCCTCCGACTGCTCCAATAGAATTTCCAAACTTCAGAGAGACGGAGAAGAGATTGAAACCTCCACTTGTACTGTCTTCATGCGATTCCTTTTTCTCCATCCATGAAAATTATCTCGAAAATCCCAACAGTGGAAGTGTGCACAATTTAATTTCGAATAACATATCTAAATTTCATGAAAATCCAACAGTTAACGAAACCGGGATCATAGTTTTACCGAGACAGTTTTGGGTTTCTGCGGGAAATTAAAATGCTATAATGCGAAGGGTTTTCCTCTAAGCTCCGATATGATTTTGAAATTTCCAACGGTGAGAATGTTCGAAATTGGGTTGCGAACATGTTAGTCAAATTTCACGACGATCCAACGATGAACGAGTCTAAGAGTTTTGAGAGGAGAATGGGAAAAACGAAAAAGAGTCACCTGACTTAACATAACTATTTATACCTAGGGTATTCAGCCTATTATTTGTTCTATATTTATTTATTTATTTATTTATTTATTTTATAAAAACAAACTCTATTTTATTTTCTATCAAACAAATAAATGAAATACCCTTTTTATTTTCTCTCAAATCATTATTTTAATTAATAATTATATCTCCTTATTTATTTATTTATAAAATCTCATCATTTTTCTAAAACTCTATTTATTTATAAATAACAATCCTTTTTAATCTAGATTACAAAAATTGGGATGTTACATGCACAATATCACGACCTCACACTCATGTTTCAAACACGTTTAACACATTGCGCTACAATTTAACACTGATTCCTAACTAGGAACCTACACTTTCTCTTTAACACTGCACATAAATACTAGTTTGGTTATTATATAATTTACAACTCACAATACCATTATTGTAACATCAAGTATTAAACACATCCACTTGTTTACAACCAAATATCATACCCACAATTTAACATCTCATAACATTCCTAATAATATTCATAAGGAACAACATACACATATTCATCAAATCTAACCATAATATTCTCAAACTCCAACACTTAATAATTTTTGCAATCATACTATAAAAACTCTACAATATTATTTACATAAAATATTAATATAAATAAATATATAACTAATTCTATGTATATAAACTAGCATACATCATATCGGATCACAAATTTCAAAGTAAGCTTTCAAAGCACACAAATTCTAAATAATTATATGAACAGTTTGGTTAATTTCAATTATGATATTAATTTTAAACTATATAAAAAAACCTAAAAAGCATGAAAAAGAGAAAATACAAAATCAATATCTCACTCTAAATTTCTCCTTACTTTATTTCATCAATTCATGCTAATTAGAAAAATGCTTGATTTATAGGGTTCACACTTAACACCATAGCATATCAATTTCAAAACATTGGTTTGTCAAACATATATAATTCACAATTATAATTATAAGGATAAAATAAAAAATGACGGAAACACCCCAAAACTCATTCCAATTGATACTCTAAGGATCCCAACACATGTTCTCACTAATCCCCAATTGTGAATAACTCATCTCTTACCTTGATGTAGTCGCTCAAGCATTCTCCATTATCAATTGTGGTGTTTTTGGTGCTCTCTAGAGCTCCTCCTCTGGTTGTTCTGTTAGAATTCCCAACGCCAGGGAGAATGAGAAAGGATTGAAGTCTCCATTCTATACTGCTTCGTGTGATTCATCTTTCTCTCTCCATAGACATTAATTTTCAAAACCCAACGGTAAAGACATGCGGAAATGAATCTCGAATAACATATCACAATTTCACTACAATCTGACGGTTAACGAGTCTGGGATCGTAGTTTTACCGAAACAGTTATGGGTTTCCGTGGGAAAGGAAAAAGCTACGATGTGAAGGGTATTTCTCTTAGCTTTGACATTATTTCAAAACTCCCAATGGTAAAAATTCTTGGAATTGAGTTGCAAACATGTTTCTTTAGTTTCACAACGATCCAACGGTGAATGAGTTTGAGATCGTCGTTTTTCTGAGACAAGTTTAGTGGTCAGCAGGAAAAAAAAGGATTTTGGAAGAAAGAAAAGGAAAAAATGAAATTGAGAGGCTGAGGAGTCAGTTTGAAAATTGACCTAACATGTCGCTATTTATACCTAGGGTACTTACAACTTATTATTTACTCTATTTATTTATTTATTTATTATTTTTTAAAAACAAACTCTATTTTATTTCCTATCAAATAAGTAAATCAAATATATATATATATATATATATATATATATATATATATATATATATATATATATATATATATATATATTCCTCAAACCATTATTTTATTACAATTATTTTTCTTTATTTATTTAATTATAAAACCTCACCATTCTCTAAAACTTTATTTATTTATTACTAAAAAGCCTTTTTAATTTATTTACTAAAAATGGGATGTTACACTTGGTGGTTTAATAGCCTTACCTCAGAAGTTAGAACCTTTCAAGCATTATTCTTCCTCTCATTAACTTTGTTGCTTGGTACGGTGTGGTGTTTTTTTGCTCAAATCTTATGTTTTTTCCTCTTTCAAACAGCCCCAAGCACACATGCGATTTTTATTTACCCCAAAGTTGTTGATTCCCGATGGCACGCATCCGTCATTGAGGTCGATTTCGGCGATGGTACGAATCTTAGGTTGTTCGGCGATGGAGCGCAGAAAACACAGGAATCTGAGAGAGATAGAGAGAAAGAGAGAGAGTGAGTATGGTTTGTTTCTAGCAAGGGATTTGGAATTGTGTGAGGCGTGAGTGTGAGAAGAAAAAGAGAGAGAGAGAAAGAGTGACGCGATGAAAAAGTTGAGGCGCCAACTCCATCAGCTCCCTCAGCACCACGATGAAAAAGTTGAGGCGACGAAGAAGGAACGCGAGAATGAGAGAGAGAGGGCTAGTACGCTGAATGATAAGAGAGAGAGAGAGAGAGAGAGAGAAATCAAGAAATTAAAAGTAGTAACCATTCAAGGATGGTTTTGCAAAAACCATCTTTGTTTTGAAGTGTTCAAAAACGGTTTCGTGAAAACCGTCTTTGAAATGTTCATAATATTTACAAAATTGCCACTGTTATACAAACGAAGATGGTTTTTTAACAACCATCGTAGATACTACGTCGTAGAAAAGAGTTTTTTTAGTAGTGACAACAAATAATCAAGTTAATTTATGAACTGTTGGTACGTATGGCTATTCCAATTTATTTGTACCATTAGCATATAGGAATTTTGTTCTTTTAAATACACATTCACAAACTAAGGTTTTTTCACACATGCAAGAATTAATATTAACATGTCGGTACACTAATCATAACCAAAAGACAACAACTTTTGGCCTTTATGAATTGGTTATCACTTTATGAATTCAAACACATGATAGACATAATATCAAAAGTTCAGTGTGAACTGACAGAGTATTCATTTTGTGGTAGAAAATTAGGATTGTTCTTCTCCCATACATGACTAATGGTTTAAACCAAGCATCACCTAGGTCAGTTTCTCATTTTCTAAATTTTAACAAATAGGTTTACATAGCATCAGTACCTAAACACTAGCAACTGTGCATAGAACTGAGAAGAAGAAGGAGTGAGATGTCAAAGCAATGGCAATGGAGTTCCACTTCCATGTTGCTTCTCTTTCTCATCTTCTTCCTCTCCTCAACAACAACAAGCACCATTGACTACACTTTCCTCAACTATCAATATGGGCATACACACCTTTCACCGTGCTAGAAAAATATAGAAAGAGAAAAAGAGGCACCTAACGGAGACATGACACTCCAATGAGATGTGATAGTCATGGAAGACATTGATGGTGGAGTGCAAAGACATAATGTGGTAGTGTGCTATGGCAGCGAGAGACAAAGGCGAAGAGGCACAAGAAATGTAGGTTCAACATTGATTTTTACTTAACTTATCATTTCACAACACTGGTTTTTAAAAAAAAACCAATGTTAACCTATGTTGACAAACACAAGTTAACATCAATTTTTGAAAAACTCATGTTAACGAACTCATGTCAACATCGGTTTCTGAAAAACCAATGTTAACGAACTCACGTTAACATTAGTTTTTGGAAAACCAATATTAATGAAAGTTCGTTAACATCGTTTTTTTTTTAACACATATGTTAATGAACTCATTTTATTTACAATTATGTCACCGCCCTTTTGTTAACATCAATTTTATTAAAAATTGATGTTAAAGTGTCGATGTTAAATGTTTTTTTCTAATAGTGCTAATATTAATATTTAACAACACCAATTTAATAATGTTAAATTTTAAGGACCTTTAATGTAAAATTACAAAACTATAGGATCTCAATAAAAAAATAATAAAATTGTGAGGCAATTAGAAAATCATTTATTATATTGGGTCAAGATAATGGTCAATCTATTTACCTTTCTAACGAAAGAGTATAGTTCAGTTGATTGAACATGATACGTGAGTTATCATAAACCCTATAATACTTGTCTTCAATTCCCATAGATTAAAAAAAATCTATTTACCTTGCTTGGTTTGTACTATAACCACTCATTTTATATGAGTTGATAACAATTTGTATTTTCCCCCTTATCTAATTGCATAAAAATGTAGATAACAACTTAAACATTTCTTGGCAATTACTAGAAAGCCTTTTAGTTCTTCAAAATCAAAGTCAAAACACCAAAAGCTTCTGCTTCCTTTCTTCATGCATTCATCATGAGATTGACATGAGCTGGGAAGTTTGTCAATCATCTTTCTACAAGCCCAATTTCATAAATCCAAAAACCAACAAATAGTGTAATAGGGATATAATGACAATCATGCGAACAACATATATATTGGCATCTCAAATGGGGAGCAAACACTTAATTAAACAATTCATTGTTTCTACTTCTTCTTCAAGAAAATTACTAAAAATTATATGACCAACTTAGAAAAAATACATGTTAGAAGAAGAATATTCATTTTATATGCACTCACAGTATTCGACAAATATTATTCATCACTTTCACTGGGACTACATCGTACCATTACCATAATTATAAAATAAATATTCTAATTTTTCATAGTTCTAAAATATGTAATTAAAAATAATGAAAACATTAATAGAATGATAGAAAGTAAATATATATACGTAGTCACATAGAGTCTACACATATACTGATAATACTTGGAAGCAAAAGCTACATACCAGCACTCATTTCTTTAAAGTACTAGATGCATCATGTATGACCACTTTCATCAATGATATCAATAACAAAAGTTCCCACTTCCTTTCTTCATGCATTCATCATGAGATAGACATAAGTTGGGTTGTTTGTCAATCATCTTCTATCTTCTTCATTGGGAACATTTCTAAAAATCATATGCCAAAGTTAAAACAAATTAAATTCACATTTATATATTTGGAATATAATTTAATTTCTCATAGATTTAGAATATATAACTAGATATCTTGAAAAAAAAAAGGAATGGAATGTTATATATAAGATAAGAAGTGATAAGAAAGAAGACAACCAAATGAGCAAGTCTAATATAGTCATTGTTTGATTTAATAATTCAAATGGACTAACTAAAAGTTGCTACATGTTTGCATTCTGTTATTGTTGGCTGACCAAAAAGTATTTTCTGATAAATTATTCTTTAAATCATTTTTTTGGTTGATTCTACCTACATTGAGTATGAGGTGTCAAAGTGAGCCAACCTAGCTCCCATCACTACTAGAAAATATGGATTTAACATCGCTAGGTTAACATTGGTTTTCGACAAAATTGATGTTAACATAAACAAAGTAGCACAATTGTAAATAATGTGTATTCGTTCACATTGGTTTTCTAAAAAAATTGATGTTAATGTATGATAAGTTAACATCACTTGATTAACATCGATTTTCATAAAAAAATCGATGTTGAACTTAAATTTAAAAATATCAGAACATGAGCCCTATTTTCCTCGTGCGCTCTCTTTCTTTGACTTAGCTCTATCTTCGCAGCTCTACCTCTTCTCCGTCTCAGCTCCATCTTCACGGCTCTGTCTCTCTTTGTAACCTTATCGCCACCATGCCCTTGCCATTATGCCCTTGCCACTGTGAGTAGGTATTTTTCTGCTTATTTTTTGCTATTGTGTCTCTCTCTGCATCTTTTTGTGTTGAATAGCATGGCTGAGTTTGGCTCACCCGCATGGCTGAGTTTTTGCCAAATGTCATGGCAAAGTGGCATGGCATTGCCTCAACTATGGTGGCCACAACGTTCTTGGCTAGACCTCACATGGCTAAGTTTTGATAATTACATTTAGCAGATTGTTGTAGTAGCAATGTTTGTGCAACGACATGTTTAGGCTTATTCTATTTAGGGTTCTTTTCCTCGGACTTTATCAGAGTTTAAATAACTGCTTTAGTTATGTGTGTGTTTTTCTCGGACTTTATCAGAGTTTAAATAATTGCTTTAGTTATGTGTGTGTATGTTTTTCTTCTCTCTGTTTACATAACATTAACAACCCCTCACTCGCTCTTTTTTATTTCTCAGGTTATTCCTTGCGCTATTTACATGACACCAAAGTTGATCAAAGGCTTCAATCTATTGAAAATGTTGTTTGTATCCATCAATTTACATCTCTTTCCTTTTGCTCTTGTTTTTCCTTTCTCTTGCTTCATCTAAATATGCATGTTGTAGTTGAAAAAAAAATTCGAATCTCCAACATTCTGAAATCAAAGACATTGTCGCGGGTTCTGCTTCTGAAGGTTTTAGTATCCCTACTTGTGTCACCATTCTTGGAACCTCCTTAATCATCGAGTTTGTTCCTACACTTACTTGCAAACAACATGCTCTGCTCCTTAACATATAGTTAGTTATATTTCAGGAGATAATGCTAGCTAGCTAGCATTGATATCATTCGTGTAATTGAAAAATAAAGAGAGAGAACATTCAGTGATTTTGTGGAACATAAAAAAAAGTATGAATGTTGATGGTTGGAAAATTTCTATAGCGAAATGCAAAATCTTGAAAGGTTATAGTATGCCATGGTTATCATGAAAGACATGTGACCATTCCTACTGAGTTGGAATAGGGGTTCAGTTTCTGTATGATTAGAATGTTTTGAAGATAAACTACACAACTTAAGTTAATTATTAGTTAGAGAAGTTTAATTAACTATAAGTTATTATAGTGGAAAGTCTTTTCGTGACTCATCCATTGGCTCTAAATCTCTTGTTTAGATAATTGTGATTCTTTCCTTAGTGATTGAATTTACCATTCTGACATAACACTCAAATAATTTTGCTGACCCAAAACGCTTTAGGTTCTTCTTCACGGTGGCCAATGTTTTAGCATCTTTGTTATACAATTGTGGATTTTGTAAGTCACTTTAGGTAGAAGCAAGCTTCATGATTGAATCAAGATTAAGTCATGAATCAAGATTGATTCATGATGATGAATCAAGATTGATTCAACGTGTTTTGATGATAACAAAGATGATGACAAAAGGCCCGAGAGAAAGACTTCAAGATTGAGTCAAGAATATTTCAAGAATCAAGAGAAATTTGATTTCAAGAATCAAATTTCAAGTTTCAAGTTTCAAGAATCAAGAATAGTCAAGATCAAGATTCAAGAATCAAGAAAAGACTCAATCAAGATAAGTACTAAAAGGTTTTTCAAAACACTGAGTAGCACATGAAGTTTTCACAAAAGCTTTTACCAAAGAGTTTTTACTCTCTGGTAATCGATTACCAGTAGCAAAGTTTGTTTTCAAAAGCTTTCAAACTGAATTTATAACGTTCCAATTAATTTAAAAATGGTGTAATCGATTACAAGATTTTGTTAATCGATTACCAGTGTGTTTGAATGTTGAAATTCAAATTCAATTGTGAAGAGTCACATCCTTTCACAAAAATGCTTTGTGTAATCGATTACAATGATTTGGTAATCGATTACCAGTGATAAGTTTTGAATAAAAATAAAAAGATGTAACTCTTCCAATGATTTTCAAGTTTTTCTAAAGGTTATAACTCTTCTAATGGTTTTCTTGACCAGACATGAAGAGTCTATAAAAGCAAAACCTTGACTTGGATTTTAAGAATTCATTCATAACAATCATTACAATCATTACAATCTTTTACAACCTTTGAATCTCTTTGAACATCTTCTTGAATTTCTTCTTCTTCTTCCTTTGTCAAAAGCTTTCTAAAGTTTTTTGGTTTTCTAAACCTTGAAAACAAAAGTGTGCTATTCATCTTTTTCATTCCCTTCTCCCTTTGCCAAAAAGAATTCGCCAAGGACTAATCGCCTAAATTCTTTTTGTGTCTCTCTTCTCCCTTTTCCAAAAGAACGAAGCACTAACCACCTGAATTCTTTTGTGTCTCCCTTCTCCCTTGTCAAAGAATTCAAAACGACACAGTCTGAGAATTCTTTTGATTCTTCCCTTTCCCATAAACAAAAGATTTCAAAGGACTAACCGCCTGAGAATTTTTTTGTTTCCCCATTCACAAAGTTTCAAAGGACTAACCGCCTGAGAACGTTGTCTTAACACATTGGAGGGTACATCCTTTGTGGTACAAGTAGAGGGTACATCTACTTGGATTGTTGTGACTGAGAACAAGAGAGGGTACATCTCTTGTGGATCAGTTGTAGTGGAGGGTACATCCACTAGGTTGTTCAAAAAGAACAAGGGAGGGTACATCCCTTGTGGATCTTTGTTTGTAAAGGATTTTACAAGGTTGAAAAGAAATCTCAAGGATCGTAGGTCACTTAGGGACTGGATGTAGGCACGGGTTGTTGCCGAACCAGTATAAAACTCTTGTGTTTGTCTTCTTCTTCCCTACACTCTTTAATTTTCGCTGTGCACTTTAATTATTGCTTTTACTTTTGGTAACATTAAGAAGGATAGATTTTTAATAAGTAAAGGTTCGTTAATAATTAATTCAACCCCCCCTTCTTAATTATTCCGGACCACTTGATCCAACTAGTGGTATCAGAGCAGGTATCTTGTAGAAAGTTTAACAACTTCAAGATTCATGGCCTCTTTAAATTCTTTGTTTTTCAAAAGTATTTTTAGGAATAGGTTATTCCAAGATCATGATGAAGACCAAGTCAACTTTTGTTTCATGACAAAATCTCTTGAAAACAACAAAGAAGAATCTGTAAGGAAGAAGTGGTACATTGACAGTGGATGTTCCAAGCATATGACAGGAGATGTATCCAAATTTACAACCATTTCTCCTAAAAATAGTGGACACGTTACATATGGCGACAATAACAAAGGCAAAATTATTGGAGTCGGTAAAATAGGTACAAGTTCCTCTACTCCCATTGAAAATGTGTTACTCGTAGAAGGTTTAAAACATAGTTTACTGAGTGTTAGTCAATTGTGTGATAAAGGATATAAAGTATCTTTTGATTCTGAAAAATGTGTTATCAAGCATGAGCATGACAAAGATATTGAACATATAGGTTTCAGAGAAAATAATGTTTACATGATTGATTTAAAACAAAAATCTGAAAATGATAGATGTTTTCTAAGTAAAGATTGTGATCCATGGTTGAGAATTGCTCATATTAATATGGATCATCTAAATAGATTAATTTCAAAAGATCTAGTTATTGGTTTACCAAAATTAAAATTTGAAAAAGATAAGTTATGTGATGCATGCCAAAAAGGTAAACAAACAAAATTATCTTTTAAATCTAAAAATATTGTTTCTACCACTCAACCATTACAACTATTGCACATGGATTTGTTTGGACCATCTAGCGTCATGAGTTTTGGTGGGAGTTAATATGCATTAGCAATTGTTGATGACTATTCTAGGTATACTTGGACTTTATTTCTTACTCATAAAAATGATGCATTTCATGCATTTAGAAAACTTGCCAAAGTCATCCAAAACAAGAAAAATCTCAAAATTATCTCCATCAGAAGTGATCATGGAGGAGAATTTGAAAACAATGATTTTAAAATGTTTTGTGATGAATATGGCATAGAACATAACTTTTCTGCACCTAGGACACCCCAACAAAATGGAGTAGTAGAAAGGAAAAATAGAGCCCTAGAAGAAATTACTAGAACTCTTTTAAATGACACACCACTTCCAAAATATTTTTGGGCAGAAGCAGTCAACACCACATGTTATATTATGAATAGAGCCTTAATAAGACCCATTCTTAAGAAAACCCCATATGAACTTTTTAACAATAGAAAACCAAACATTGCTCATTTACATGTTTTTGGATGTAAATGTTTTGTCCTAAACAATGGTAAAGAAAGCCTAGGAAAAGTTGATGCTAAGGCAGATGAGGGCATATTCCTTGGGTATTCCTTACATAGCAAAGCCTTTAGGATATACAAGAAAAGAACTATGACTATTAAGGAATCAATACAAGTTACTTTTGATGAAACTAACATTACCTCTCTGAGAAAGGAATTTCTTGATGATATTGCAAATTCTTTGGAAGGTACACACAATGAAGAAAGAAATCTAAAAAGGAAGAGAGATGAAGAAAACAAGAATGATCAAAATGACACAGCCCAAGAAAATGATAATCTTCCCAAAGAATGGAAAACTTCAGGAAATCATCCTCTTGACAACATCATTGGAGATATCTTAAAAGGAGTAACAACTAGACATTCTCTTAAAGATTTATGCAATAATATGGATTTTGTTTCGTTAATAGAACCTAAAAACATTAAAAAAGCCATTATAGATGATCATTGGATAATAGCTATGCAAGAAGAATTAAATCAATTTGAGAGAAATGATGTATGGGAATTAGTAGAGAAACCTTCAAACTATCCAATCATAGGAACTAAATGGGTATTTAGAAATAAATTGGATGAAAATGGTATAGTAGTTAGAAATAAAGCTAAACTTGTAGCAAAAGGATATAACCAAGAAGAATGTATAGATTATGAAGAAACCTTTGCACCCGTAGCCAGATTAGAAGCCATTAGGATGCTTTTAGCTTATGCATCTATTATGAATTTTAAACTATATCAAATGGATGTCAAGAGTGCCTTCATAAATGGTCTAATTCAAGAGGAGGTATATGTAGAAGAACCTCCTGGGTTTGAAGACTCACAAAAATTAGACCATGTCTATAGATTAAAGAAAGCACTCTATGGTTTAAAACAAGCACCTAGGGCTTCGTATGAAAGATTAATTAAATTCCTATTAGAAAAGAATTTCACTCGAGGGAAGGTAGATACCACCTTATTCATAAAAAGGAAGGATAATGATATCTTATTGGTACAAATTTATGTTGATGATATAATTTTTGGATCCACTAATGAATCTTTGTGCAAGGAGTTTTCTATTGATATGCAAAGTGAGTTTGAGATGTCCATGATAGGTGAGTTAAATTACTTTCTTGGACTACAAATCAAACAAACAAATGATGGGATCTTTGTCAATCAAGCAAAGTATTGCAAGGAACTCACCAAGAGATTTGGAATGGAAAACTCAAAACACTTGGCTACTCCTATGAGCACCAGTTGTTATCTTGACAAAGATAAAGCCGGTCAACTTGTTGATGCAAAGCAATACAGAGGTATGATTGGATCTCTACTTTACTTATCTACAAGTAGGCCAAATATTATGTTTAGTGTATGCATGTGTGCAAGATTTCAATCAAATCCAAAGTTCTCACATCTATTGGCAGTAAAAAGAATCATAAGATATCTATTAGGAACAACTAACTTAGGATTATGGTACCCTAAGAATTCTTTATGCAATTTAGTAGGATATTCAGATTCAGATTTTGTTGGATAAAAAACAGATAGGAAAAGTACTAGTGGCACATGTCAATTCATAGGGTCTGCTCTTGTTTCTTGGAATAGCAAGAAGCAAAATAGTGTAGCATTATCCACAGCAGACGCAGAATATATTTTTACTGGTAGTTATTGTGCACAAATTCTGTGGATGAAACAACAACTATCTGATTGGGAATTGTATCATATCACATTCCCATAAAATGTGATAACACAAGTGCCATAAACATATCTAAAAATCCAGTCCTTCACTCTAGATCCAAGCATATAGAAATTAGACATCATTTTATTAGAGATTATGTCCTAAAAGGTGATGTTGTCTTAGAATTTGTAGATACAAAAAATCAACTTGCAGACATTTTCACAAAACCACTAAACAAAGATTCTTTCTACACTATTAGAAGAGAATTAAGACTGCTAGATGCTAGTGACTTATCCAAATAATCTATATTATTATGACATTTGACCAATTTAGTATTTCTTTTATTTGCATGGTATGATTGAACAATTATGAATTATGTTATATGACTATGTGGTTTTTATTTATTTGATCTATTCATGTTTCTTACTTCATGATTGGTTTATACTCTTTAATGAATGTCTTGTGTATGATTAGTAGTGTATGTATGTTTTTTACTTGTTATGCACTTTGGCTTTTTGTTGATGCCAAAGGGGGAGAGAAATAGGGATTAAATCAAGAACTCACATAAGTAATTAACTTAATTTCAAGTGAAGCATAAACTCAAAAACAAAGGGGGAGAATATGGAAAATTAAGTGAGAGATCAACTAGGAAAAAGTATGTGTATGTGTTTCTTGATTTCAGGGTTGTCATCATCAAAAAGGGAGAGATTGTAGAAGCAAGCTTCATGATTGAATCAAGATTGAGTCATGAATCAAGATTGATTCATAATGATGAATCAAGATTGATTCAAGGTGTTTTTATGATAACAAAGATGATGACAAAAAGCCCGAGAGAATGACTTCAAGATTGAGTCAAGAACAATTCAAGAATCAAGAATCAAGTTTCAAGTTTCAAGAATCAAGAATCAAGAATAATCAAGATCAAGATTCAAGACTCAAGATTCAAGAATCAAGAAAAGACTCAATCAAGATAAGTACTAAAAAGTTTTTCAAAACATTGAGTAGCACATGAAGTTTTCACTAAAGCTTTTACCAAAGAGTTTTTACTCTCTGGTAATCGATTACCAGTTTACTACAATCGATTACTAGTAGCAAAGTTTGTTTTCAAAAGCTTTCAAACTGAATTTACAACGTTTCAATTAATTTAAAAATGGTGTAATCGATTACAAGATTTTGGTAATCGATTACCAGTGTGTTTGAACGTTGAAATTCAAATTCAATTGTGAAGAGTCACATCCTTTCACAAAAATGCTTTGTGTAATCGATTACAATGATTTGGTAATCGATTACCAGTGATAAGTTTTGAATAAAAATAAAAAGATGTAACTCTTCCAATGATTTTCAAGTTTTTCTAAAGGTTATAACTCTTCTAATGGTTTTCTTGACCAGACATGAAGAGCTATAAAAGCAAAACCTTGACTTGCATTTTAAGAATTCATTCATAACAATCATTACAATCATTACAATCTTTTATAACCTTTGAATCTCTTTGAACATCTTCTTGAATTTCTTCTTCTTCTTCCTTTGCCAAAAGCTTTCTAAAGTTTTCTGGTTTTCTAAACCTTGAAAACAAAAGTGTGTTATTCATCTTTTTCATTCCCTTCTCCCTTTTCCAAAAAGAATTCGACAAGGACTAATCGCCTAAATTCTTTTTGTGTCTCTCTTCTCCCTTTTCCAAAAGAACGAAGCACTAACCACCTGAATTCTTTTGTGTCTCCCTTCTCCCTTGTCAAAGAATTCAAAACTACACAGTCTGAGAATTCTTTTGATTCTTCCCTTTCCCATAAACAAAAGATTTCAAAGGACTAACCGCCTGAGAATTCTTTTGTTTCCCCATTCACAAAGTTTCAAAGGACTAACTGCCTGAGAACTTTGTCTTAACACATTGGAGGGTACATCATTTGTGGTACTAGTAGAGGGTACATCTACTTGGATTGTTATGACTGAGAACAAGAGAGGGTACATCTCTTGTGGATCAGTTCTAGTGGAGGATACATCCACTAGGTTGTTCAAAGAGAACAAGGGAGGGTACATCCCTTGTGGATCTTTGCTTGTAAAGGATTTTACAAGGTTGAAAAGAAATCTCAAGGATCGTAGGTCGCTTAGGGATTGGATGTAGGCACGAGTTGTTACCGAACCAGTATAAAACTCTTGTGTTTGTCTTTTTCTTCCCTACACTCTTTAATTTCCATTGTGTACTTTAATTATTGCTTTTACTTTTGGTAACATTAAGAAGGATAGATTTTTAATTAGTAAAGGTTTGTTAATAATTAATTCAACCCCCCCCCCTTCTTAATTATTCTGAGGCCACTTGATTCAACACTTTACATTATTGTTTATTACCTAACTTATTGTTTTAAATTCATACATAATTTACTTTATTTTAACAACAATAGACATATGATTGAGACAAGTATGCAAACGGGAGAATGTTGATGTGTATGGATTCCTCGAGCCACCGTCCATACAAAGATCTGGACAATCACAATTTGAATTAGAAAGTTATATTAAGAACCAGATGAAGAATTCAAAGAGGGATGTGTACCTAGGAGCCTACTTGAATGAGTAAGTTAAACTAAATAAATGAATTTAAATAATGTATAGTAGTATAATAACTTCCATTGCATTGCACATTGGCAAATGGTCATCATTTTGCCTAAGGAAAATGTTGTCATCTAGTTTTGTTCGTTGCACAATAGGCCAGACAACTACCTGAAAAGAATTATTAACATGTCAGTTATATTTTTCAATATATTAACATTAGCATTAGTCGGGAGCATAAATATTTTAATTGTACAATATGCATCCATGTTTGTATTGAACAGTGCTTTGAAAGGATTTGACGATACTCCACAAAGTAAATCCAAGGCTGCAGCTAGGTGGATTATTGTTAAAGTAAGTCATTTAAACAATGATTCTAATTATATTTTATTGCTATGTAGACTAATTTGTACTTAACATTGCATATCTAAATTTCATAATGTATTTAGTGTAACAGACAAAAAGGAAGCACTGAGTATGAATATTACGTCATGCACTAGATGTCAACTTTAATATTAGGAAGTTTAAAGAATAATTGGGAAACAGTAATTGTTTAATTCAAACGTATTTCATTTTGTTATAATTAGTATTATATATTATTAACTTATGGTTTACCTTGAAATGAACTCAAGTAATGTGTAATTTTCATTGAGAAAAGGAGAATTAAGTGATTATTTGTTTGAGTATTTTTATCTTTTTTAGAAAATATTTTTGTTTTGTGGTAAATTTTGTGAAGTCAAGCAAGTCGGAGACCCAACATGGTATCTACAAAATTTACTCACACGTTATTGAAACACCACCAAGCAAGTCGGAGACCCAGCATGGAGTGCATGGAACGTGAAAAAAGATTCAGGTTTGCGGTAAACTTTGTGAAGTCAGCAAGTCGGAGACCCAGTATGCAATTCACAAAATTTATCAACACGTTATTAAAACACCACCAAGCAAGTCAGAGATCCAGCATGGAGTGCATGGAACGTAAGCGCGTACTAAAGAATACTAACACAAAATTGAAAAATAAATGAATAATTGACGTAGTGCTATGTAGTTAATTAAATGGATGAGATGTGCACAAATAAATTGAATGGGAATAGAAAGGGATAAAATGGAAGCGGGGAATACACTTAATAATAAAGGGTGCAAGGTTAAAACATGGGAAAAAATAAATAAGTGATAGAATATTTATAATACATTACTAACTAAGCAGGCAATGATAAATCAAATTGGAGAAAAAAATAAATAATAGAGCGAAACCGAAAAAAAGTGGTGTAAATAGCAGTTTTTATTTTAGTTGGACTATGCCCAAGAGAAGTAGGGGTCTGTGCGTAAATATGGGTTGTAACTAGTAGAATTCATTTTGTGGGATTTTTTGAAAAAAAACAGACCAGGCCCTAAATGGAAAAAGGCATATATGTAAAAACGGTGGTGTACATAGCAATTTTTATTTTGTTCTAGGCTTAAGAAATCAAGCCCCTTTCAACTCTTTTTTTTTATATATATTTTTTAAAAATGATCCGCAACAAACATGAATAGAAAAATTTTAATGATCTCGTCGGCGGCCCAAGGGCTCACCGACAAGGTGTAATGAATCAAACAGGAGACCCAAAGAAAGAATGAAGAAAAACAAAAGAGAAGATAGGGAAGGAAAAACTAAGGAGAGAATAAGAGACAAAGAAAGGGGTGAGGGGGAAAGAATGAGGGAAACCTAAAGATCCCATAGTTGGTTCATTTCTCCTTCTCAGGATTCTTGTCTCTTCTTATTCTCTATGGTTCCTTTGTGGATTTTCTGTAATTGTATGTGTAATCATGTGTCCTTGTGATACCCAGATCCCCTCCTTTTATGTTGTTTATTCTCCTTTTGTCCCTTGTTATTCTTTCCATTTTTATTATTATTTTTTTCCATTTTATTTATGTTCTTCCTTTCCTTTTTCCTTTTTCTTTTCTTTCCTTCTGTCTTTTTTTCTTTTTCTGTTTTGTCTTTCCTTTTTTTTCTTTTTCTCGCTTTCTATTTTGTTCTTTCTTTCCTTTTTCTTTGTTCTTCCTTTCCTTTTTCTCTTTCTTGTTTCTCTTTTTTTCCTTCCTTTCCTTTTTTCTTTTTTTATTTATTTTTTGTTATTATTATTATTATTTACTTTTTTTCATTTTTTTGTTTCTTTGTTGAAAAAAAAATGTCTAGACAGAATTAGGGTCTAACACAACAAATTAACTCATTTGGGTTATTTGCTAGGTGTTAAATCTGTCTTGGACAGTGGTTTTCATTTGTTTCTTCCAACCATTCATACTCATTCATTTATTCCTCATGAGCTGAATTTTTTAGATAAGTTTTAAAATTGTGCATGCATGTTATGCTTTCTTAGCTTTGGTTGTTGCATTCATCTTCCAAAACTGTCATTTAATTTTATCTTCTTCTTAGATAAAAATGCATAACACTTAACAATAACTTTATGTCCTATTTTTTCAATCCATCGCTCTCTTGCATGGTTGATTCAATAAACACCTGGATCTAAGGATTATATTAAAAAATAGATGCAAAACTCACAAAGAGATGTCTACCTAGGAGCCTAATTGAATGGGTAAGTAAAACTGAACAAGTCAATTTAAATAATTTATGCATTATAATAACTTAATATTCTCCAATGCAATGGACATTGGCAACTGGTGGTCATATGTCTTAAGGACAATGTAGTTGTTGGTTTTGTTCCTTGCACAATGAGCCTGACAACTACTTGAAGGAATGATTAACAGATAAGTTCTAATTTGTAACACATTTACTTTATCACTAGTATTTTGACATCAATATTTTAATTGTATAATATACATGCATGTTTCTATTAACCAGTGCTTTGAAAAGATTCAACGATAATCATGGAAGTAAATCCAAGTCAAATGCTAAATGGATTTAAGTTAAAGTAAGTCATTTAAACAATGTTTGATCTCTTCAAAATGACATTTTATTACTGTGTACACTAATTTTGGAATAACTTTGAACATCTTATTGAATTTAGTGTAATAAGTAAAGAGAAAGCACTGAGTGTGGCTATTACATCATGCATTAAATATCAACCATAGTTCTCAGAGCTTTCAATGATAATTAGGAAATGATAATTGTTTTTTTTCAAAACTAATTTCATTTGTTATAGTTGTTATTATTTACCATGATTAAGTTATATTTTATTATATCATACAATATTTTACTGATCCAAGAACATTGGAACCAGAGAGAATAAATGCAATTCGCATTCAATGGGCAAGATGTTTACCAAAAGTTAAAAATGAAGCACTAAGTAGTGTTTAAGAAATTTTGCAAATGTTAGACTTAAGTAAATCTTAGATTATAGATGATAGTTAGGTATTGACATTATTGTATTTATTAATATTTATTTAATAATAATTTTAATGTAATATATAATGCATAGATTGATTTAGTTTTCGCCTGGATTGGTTTTGTTTTTAATTTGCAGGTTTGGGTTCATTTAATAAATAAACAAAATGTTAAAAAATGCAAAAACAATATCAGTTCTTCCCAAAACCGATGTTGTATTGTGCTACACAACATCAATTCAAGCAAAACTAATGTTGTATAGTACTTATGACATTGGTTTTGAGGATATACAACATCAAACCGATGTTGTATGGCAGAACCAATGTCATCTATGCTTTGTTTTTTGGCTATTTGCTACTACTATACCACATCTATATATTAGGGGGAACTGATGTTGTATAGGGGATTTTAACATCAGTTTTTATAACATATGTTAAAAATGACCTACTTTTAGTGACAATTATTTTAACATTGGTTCAAAATTGATATTGAATGTTCAAAATAACAGATGTTAAAAGTGTTTTTTCAAATAGTAAATAATAAAAACGTCTACAAAAGCAACACAAAATTTCCCATATAAAAATATTATTAATACATGAGTATTTTTGGTATAAAATTTAAATTTATAATATATTGATATTGATCATTTAGTTATTTATTTCTCATAAAAAGAACAAAAAATAATAATAATAATATTATTAATAATAATGAATCAAGTTATTATAAGAGTACCTCTGAGAGAGTTATTCCTTATGCCGTTCGTTATTGTCTTGTAACCTAACCATTAAAAATTATTCCTTGTAACATTAGATTACAAGAAAATAAAAAATGATAATAATAAGAGATAATTTTATTAGAGTTACTTTTAGATTAATTTAATCTTTCCTTGTAACAATAACAAAGGGTATATGTTTGAAATAATCCAAGTCCCACATTGGCTAACAATACAACCATATTAGACTTTATAAGTGAGGGGCAACCCTCACCCCTTAAGCTAGCTTTTGGGGTTGAGTTAGGCTTCTCACATTAGACATTCTAATATGGCATCAGAGCAGGTTCTGACAAACACCCACCATTTGTTTTCCACGCATCAAGCCCAAGAAGTGTTTGGCGTGAGGGGGTGTGTTGGAAATAATCCAAGTCCCACATAAGTAAGTTTTGGCTTCTAAACTTACTCTCGCCTAGCTACTTAAAAATATAAAAAAGCAATAAAATACAAGAAAAATGAAAAAAAAAACAATATATATATATATATATACATATATATATATATAACAATTATACATTTATTAATTAATAACAACAAACTAAAAAAATAAGAAAATAAAACATATATAAAAATAAAATAAATGTTTTTTTCTCAGCTACTTAAGATTTTTGTTGTTAGTCTCTCATTTAAATTTGTTCCATCTTCATTTTAAACAATTTTTTTTTCGTTTGATTTTTCATTTAGTGATGATGTAATAGTCATAATTTATCATGTTTATTTTTCTGGTGATCGGTAGTAATTTTTTGCTTAAGTGTTTAATAAGTATTTAACATTTTCTGACTTTCATAGCTCCTATTCCCGTTTTTTTTCCCCCACACCTCTAGAGCATCTTCACATGATATCGTGAGACATCTTCTCCCATATAACACCAATTTTTTCCATCTAATTAAGTTAATTACATTTCTTCACCCAAAATAAAATAAAGTATTCTATTTCAGTACTATGGATGTTAATCAAATGAGAGCAAACAAATTTGCAATGAAAGAGCAAAAAAGGGAATCATATTTGCAATGAAACAAGCCACAAATTCAAAATCCCAATTTGAACATCTTATGAGAAAGCAATGAAAGAGACAAAAAAAGGAAATTAAAACTAGATATGCACGCGACTTCCGACACGTTGGTCTTTGATGGAGGATCCGGGGTCTTCGCGAATGCGAGAAGGGAAGATCTGCACCATGCGTCGCTGCAAACGCGATGGATTCTGGCAAAAGATCTGCATGCATTCTAGAATAACATCCAAAAAGAAAAAAATCATTCACAATTTACTTATCACATCATCGTGTAACACTACACTTACACTTGACAGTAGGAACCAAAAATTAAAAGAAAAAATAATTTATAAATCAAGGCAGGTCAAATTTTAGTTGAGAAACTAAAAACATATTTTATTCATAAAATAAATAAATTTAAAGAAAAAGACAAAGTTAAATTTAAGAAATTTAGAAAATAAAAACATGATGAGGTTGGTCAAGCCAAATCAATCTAAAACTAAATGAGTCAACATTTTTTTAATCCATTTAAAAGAGTGACTTGAGTTAGGCCAGGTTTGCTCTAACAGCTCTGGTACTTACAACACCAATATTGACTTCTGGTAATGCTTGGAGTGGAGTATAATACATGATCCTAGGTGATGTGATCCTTACTAGGAGCAGATCGCTTGATACAGGTTACAGAGTTTTGAATGATGCCACTTCCAGAGAGGGAAGATAAGTCAGGGTAGACGTCATACCTTGATAAGTCTGAGATTGGTTCAACAAGGAACCCTGAGAGAAGCTCTCACCAAATTTTATCAAATGCCAAAAGTTGCTTCTATTGAAAACAAAATCAATACATATAGTGTATCTGAACAAAAAGATAGAAATGAACATGGGTCTTCAAATCATTTTGGGCCAAAATGACAACAAAAAAATAGAAATATAAAAAAGAACATATTTGGCATGGGCCTTCAAATTAGTTTGGACCTTCAGCAACAATTAAAATTTTTAGTAGTACCTTTGCCTCTGGGCCTTCATCCTTCTCCACTTTGGCCTTGTTAAGTATGTCTGATACCATTTGTTGGAGGGTATCTACTGACTGTTTGGTCTTACTCCTAGTCATAGGTTCCTATATTTGGTTAGTTTTATGATTCCCATCACTAGGTATATAGCTGCATTAAATATGTAAAGGGAGAATTTTGTCATTTATAATAACTCTATCAAGTTCAAATAAGAATAATTTCAGTAAAATATCTATGTTTAGACAAAAACAAAACAATAAAACAAATGAAATAATCATGCATAAAGAGGGTTTGTTTGAATTTTTTTTTTGTTAACATTTAGTTTTGCCCAACATATGTATCCAAGCATTGATGGATGCATGTGACATTTTTTTATTTATATATGTATAATAAAAAAAATTATCCCATTAAAAACTAAGTATTATCCCCATAAGATATTTTTTAAAAATGAATGATATAAATATAAAAAAATTTTAAAAAAAGAATAAATTGATATTAAATTTACTATTTTATCCTTTTAAGTTTTAGGTTTAATTTAATCCCTTAATTTATTTATTAGGTTTAATTTGATATCTTTATTTTTTAAAAGGTCCAATTAGATCATTTGATTTTTTTAAATCGATTCAATTTGGTCCCATTTTTCTTTTGTTGTCACATAAAAATGGGACCAAAATTGATTTTAGATGTCACCAAATTTCATCAATTTTCAAAAATAAATTGACCTAATTGAACATAATAAATGAAGTAAGAAAATTTATCGACCAAATTATAACTTTTTTTGGGCTTAAATGTGCTTTTGGTCCTTGATAAATTGACAAATTTTGTTTTGGACCCTTAATAAAATTGTTTTTGCATTGAGTTCTTAATAAAACAAAAAAAAAATTATTTTTCTCCTAGCTTGTTATTTTATTTTAGTCCTTTTTATATATCTATTTTTCCTTTTTGTTCCTATATTATGTAGATCATTTGTTATTAGTTTCTATTAAATATTTTTCAAATGAACTAATACAATATGAACAAAATATAAGAACTAAAATGAAAATAATATATATATATATATATATATATATATATATATATATATATATATATATATATATATTAGAAGGAATAAAACAAAATAAACAGAACTAAAACAATTTTTTGTTTTATTAGGGATTCAAAGCTAAAAAAAAAGTTATCAGAGACTCAAAATAAGATTCACTAATTTATTAAAAACTAAAAATATATTTAAGCTTTTTTAAATCAAATGGAAACTATTTTTTGCCCCCACTAATAAAAATTAATACATTTGCCATTGTATCCAAGGCTCCAAATAGTAACTTTTGTAGAGGGGCTGAAGGGGATTCCACGTCAAAGAATTCAAATGCTTACAAATCTTTCTTTGCATACCCCTTATTTTCTCACATTCAACTCAACAATCAACACATACTCTTGTGGGTTGACGTTGCTCATAGCTCCATTGATGTGTATGGAGCAGAGACAGAGAATGGAGTTAACAGAAGAATGAATAGGAGAAGCAACATCATCACTATTGAAACGAGACAAAGAAGTAGTGGTGGTGCTGGTGCTGGTGTCAGTTTTGGGTTTTGTTGTTTTTTTGTTGATGTGATTGTGGAGGAGTTGACTTTGTCAAAGGAAACAAAGACAAAGGAGAGGGAATGTTGAATTTTGTCGAGGCTTGGAGGTAGAGATCAACCTCACCGCGGCCTCCATCGCTAGAGAATATCATCTTGTCGTGGGCCTCCTTCAACGCCATCAAGTCCCACCACAATATGATCTTCTTCGCTGTTTTAAGTGAGAGACTCTCTATTATTAGAAAAATAGTGGTTACCTGGCTGGAGAATGGAAATAGTTTTTGCATTATGGATTCACCAATCCATAATGCATTGTTTTGTATTACAGATTGAGCAATTTGTAATACAAAAAAAAATGCAATACACAATTTTTTGAGTTGAACATCAACACGATTTTGTGAAGCTTGTAATGGAGTACTCTTAATCACTCCTTGTAGGGCAACTTAATTATTATAAGGGTTCTTGTCCAATAGTGCACCCCCATCGTGCATTGGTTGCTAAGCTTCGTAGGATGATTACAAGTTTTCAACAATTCAACCTTGCTCATGTTCTTTTAGGAGGATAATCAAGTGGCAGATGTGTTTACTAAGTCTTGGTTTTCGCTACAATGTAGCTTTCGGATTTTTATGCATATGCATGTTCCTTATTTCTTTTTTTGATTCTGATTGTGGATGATGTTATATAAGGGGTGATCATGGGTCTAAATCAATCCAATCAATTGGGTTGGTCTCAGATTTAGATTTTGAGGACACAAACCAATCTAATTCACCTAATTATATGAGTTTAATGGTTATGTACTAACAATGTAAAATATGCTATGCACTGATAGTGGAAAGTAGTTTTAGACTGTTATTCAATCGTAAATCATCGTTGATATGACTTTTAAAGTAATTATCACAAAAGTCAACAAACTTATTATAAATGGTGAGTTGTGATTGGATGACAATGTAAAATTACTTTTCAGTGTTAGTTCATAGCATATTTTCTCATTATATAATATCTTCTATTTTTTATATTTTATTAACTTTTCAGTGTTTAGGAATTTGGCCCAACCCATTTGTTTTTCATCCTTCACAGTCATACACTCAATTCACACTTCACGATCAATTTCATGCTTTATTTCATTTTTTCTAAAAAAAATATTTTTTTTGTTGTCATATGAAAATTTAAAATTAGCTGAATTCATTTTGACTAACCTTGTTTCAACATGATCTCAAATAATGATTAGATTATTGGTGCCAAGAAGGGAAATTTGCTTCTTGACAATGTGTTCCTAAGCTACTCTAGAAGCACTTAGTGTAAGTGAACAAAGAGGAAGAAAGAAGAAGAAGAGTTACGTGAAACTAAAGGTTAAAAGTTGTAAAGGAAAACTTGTAAAGGAAAGATGAAATTTAAAGCAATAAAATTAAAGATAAAATAAAGTAAAATAGGCTTGATTTTTGGATTGATTATCCCTCCTGAAATTAAGTATAAGACCTATTTATAGGATGGAAACTCAAATCCTATATTAAACCACTTTGTTTACCTGACAACTTTCTAAAATTTGCTTTGGGAGTCATTTGACTAATTTTACATTGATTCAACTAATTTTGGCAATTGAATTCATCCATCATCAATTGAATTTGGCTAGCATTAGCTGAAATTTGGTTGATTAGTGTGCATTCTACTAATTGAGACTGATTCACCTTTTGATCATTGTTTCTAAAATCTAAGCATGTTCTTCTCTTTATACAAGCAAACTAATATGTTATTTTAAAGTTTAAAGAAGACAATAACTACTTCCTAATTTTAAGGGAACATTATCATTATTAAGTTTTAACCGCTACAAGCCATTTGAATATCAACAATGGTGGCAAATATTTTCTTGTCTTTATTAAATTAAATCTTACTTAATTTAGTTAATTTTTTTATATGCTTAAAATTAGTCAAATTCTATCATTCGGCTAAAATTGTAGGTAACTGAATTGACCTTATCCATATTCAACTAACCTTCAAGTTTGACTAATATTGTTAAAATAATCAATCGTGCATCTAAACAAATTGGTCTCTCATTTAGCTAACATTAAAATTTGTCAATTTTTTCCATTCAATTAACATTATAGGTAGCTAAATTCACTATTCACATTCAACTAACCTTCTTGTTCAACTAATATTGTAAAATAGTTGGCCGCACATTTAAACAAGTTGGTCTTCTACTCATCCAACTAACACTAAAATTAGTCAAATTCCACATTAGTCATCAACCATTCTAGGTGTTAACATTTTGATTCGATCACCCGATTCGAACCAATCTTGTCATAGTCAAATTGGTTTATATTGGGTTAGAGACTCAAATTGGATTTGAACTGATTGATTTGGATAAATAAATAAAAGTCACATACCAAATCCAAACCAACCCATGTCCTCCCCTAATACTATTTATATGTTTTCCCCCATGGTTCTCATGCATTGTAACTGGGGGGTTAGTTGCCCCCTTTCTTTTAGCAAAAAAAAATGGTAATCAATTTATTAAATTTTAGGAAATGATTTCATAATTATAGTAATCAGGATTTCTTTAGTTCATAAAAATACATAAGAGTTAAGAATATTTTAAATAAAGATAATCAATATAGTTTTGATTGTTTGTAAACAAATTTACAATGTTTTTAAAAAATGCATGTTTTTGGATCACCATGTGATATAGGTGTGCCAAATGTCCATCGCAATAAATAAAATAACATATATCAAACTAACGGGGGTTGAATAATGTGTTAGACAAAAATTGAATCTTTAAAAATGAGATGCTTAAGACAGATTTTTTATGTGTGTCCAACAAATATGAAAACAATGTTAATGATATAGTGTTTGTAACTATAGTCAAATCTAGTATAAATAGTTTTCACAAATGGTTTGGTTCAGTTATTTGTTTCACTCTCATGTATAGTTCAAATTTTCAAAGAACCAAATTGAACCACTTTAAGAAATAGTTCAATTTAAATTGAACCATTTCATGAAAATGGTTCAATTTGAACCAAACCCTTTAAAAAAATGATTTGATTTAGTTTTTTTACAAAACAATTCATTTATTTTTAATTCAATTTGGTTAAAAATAAGATTTGATTCAATTTTTTTTTTTTACAAAACAGTTCATTTATTTTTAATTCAATTTGGTTAAAAAAATGATTCAATTTAGTGTTTTGGAACACCTTTAATTATAACTTAGGGTGTGATGCAATCCTACCCCCAAGGACATTGGATAGAAGACTCCAAAAAGATTGGGCTAGAGATGCAAGAGAAAGCCCTAGGATTCTCATGAGCCTTAGGGTAGATTTCGAGCCCATGGGCTAAGTATGAGTCCACTTATCTTTGTACATATTAGATTAAGATTTCATTATTTTTGGGCCTTATATTTAGGGCTTCATAGTGTAGGGAGGATACCCTAATAATGTAAGATTTTACAGCCCTTGTATTTTAGGGCACCTAGACTAGTTTTTGTATTAGACGTAGTTTTGTAATTTCACATGCATTAAGTGCACTATATTGATGTGTGTGTGTTGGGAGATAAATTTAATTGAATTGGAAGAAATCTAATCCAATTAAATTTTGGACCATCTTAAGGGGGAGGTGAGCATTTGTTTGCTACACCCCATTGTCACATCATATAGTCACACTTTGTGCATGCCCTTCATGCTTTACATGCCTCATGACACCTAAACACACTTAGTGGATAATCTTGGACTTGATCTTGGATTAGTGGGCTGAGCCATAGCTAAAATTCACTAATCATAATTAGTGAAATTTTGGCTCCACAAATTCAAATTCAAATTCAAGCGAAATTTGAATAGAAATTCAAATTTCCCTCCAATTTTGTGTGACACTTAGGCTATAAATAGAGGCCTTGTGCGTGCATTTTTTTCAACTTTGATCATTTGAGAATTACACTTCAAAGTTCAGACCTCATTTGAGGCATAAAATTTCATGTTCCTTCTCCCTCCACTCTTTTTCTCCTTCCTTCAAGCTCTTATCCATGACTTCTTATGGTGGTGAGTTTCTTATTGACTCATCTTCTCCTTGAAGTGAAGTCTCCAATCATCTTTCTTCCTTCTCCATTTCGCTACCATTGATCTTCAAGAAGCAAAGGACTTCATTGATGAAGAAGATCCAAGGCCTACAAGCTCCATATGGAGCTACATTAGAGTGCTCGATAAAACATGATAAATTTTACTATCTCCAAAGGTACATTTATTGATCCAAAGTGTTATTTTAAATTTCCTTTTTTATTAGTTATTATGATACTATATCATCCCACACCCCCATTTTGATGGCTAGTGAGACTAAATAATTTGATTACAAGAGATGGATATTTTTTTCATGCAATTATTCAAGATTTGACATCTTTTTAGATTGTTGAGTTATGACATTGGCAGTTGAAGGATTCTCATCAAAGATGACTTCATAGCCATCATGCAAGCCATTCATTTCCTGGGCCATTAGTTGCCAAAAAAGTCCACCTGCACATGGGCCCCCATTGCTAGCACTGTTGAATATGAAATTGTATAGTTTCCCTAAGTAACTATCCCTTTTATCAACATTGTATCCTGAAGACCTTGAAGACTTTTTGAACTCGGTAAGAAGAATAGGCTTTCCTAAAACATCGTTTGAGTCTTGAATATGGGCTTGCACCCATTTGCTAACAAAGTCATCTTGAGCAGTTTCGCCAGAGTTTGATACCCTACATCCAAATTCACCTTAAACATTAGCATCCATTGACTAATACCACTAGCAATATACATGATATTACACGGATTTATATTATATATAGTGAATAAATGAAAAGATTTATAGAGGATTTACCATTGATCTGGATAAAGATGAATGGTGGCAAAATCGATTTCAGGAACTTGGTTGTTAGAAATGAAATCAGTTCCTACTTGATTTCCAAAATTGAACTGCTTCTTTTCCAGCATTGAATCACCATAAAATCCTTCAAGTAAATGATTGCTATCAATAGACTTCACATAGGCGGCCTTCTCCCTCACCCAATCCTGTAGTATTTAACAGAGTTTATATATATATATATATATATATATATATATATATATATCAACAACTTTATTTTTAAGTAAGAGATGTGTAACTATGACACTTTGTAATTGATTACACATTCAAAAGTAAAAAGAAAGATCTTAAAAAAGGAGACCTGAACTGTTTTCCCAGAGTAATCATTTTGGGAACGTGGTTCATTCATAAGTTCCCATGCAAAAATTGTTGGGTCATCATTATATGTCAATCCAGTTATAGTATTTTTTTTTTCTTGTTAGCACAATCTGCATTACAATCCAAATTAGTGAAAGGTTAAATAATTGAACAAATATATCATACTAATTAGTTAATGATTACTTTGTTAGCTTAATTTGTATGGACAATATAATATTAGTAAAGAATATATACATAGAACTACTCCTCCATATTTTTTTAAAATCATTCCAAATACTACCTCTAATATTATATATAAGAAACAAAATGTAACATTTTTTTGGTCCTAATTATAAAAAACATAAAATCACCATTGGTAAATTTCCTTTTTATCCCTAATTAATTAATTGTGAGGTCTATTAATGATTACTCTCTTTTCCCCATAACATTGGATGCATTTATTGAGTTATCAACAAAACAAGACACACTAATTGGTTGAAAAGTTATATTTTGAAAAATAATCATATCTTAAATCTGTCATGGGTAATCTTGAAATAAAATTAAAATTTATGACAAACTAAGTAATCTAACTACTTTTATTGGTCTTGATGAATTAGATAATTATTTTTCATATATAGGACCAAAGGTAAAACAAGTTACATCATGGACTATTTTTTGCCCATGAACCCATCAATGCATAAGAAAAATTAAGACAAATATTAATTAATGCTCTTAGGACATTAATTAAGAAACTAAAGTAGAATTTTTTTTTTTATTGAAATGCATAAAATTGCACAAAATTTCTTACATAAATTAATTATTAGCAAATTAAAGCTTGCAATTATGGTAACTTTTGTAATTATAGTTCAAAAATAATTTATCTTTTGAAAGAAACATACATAAGTAATCACTTGTGAGAATTTATTGAGATTTTATCGGTCAAAATTCCAATTTTATTAAAGATATAAAAAAACTCTTGACCAAGCCAAATTTGAGCTTCATAACTATTTTACATAAATTTATGTATGTTCACATATTTAAAAGCATATTTGATACAATTTTTTAATATAATTTTTTCATTTTTTTAAGAAGTTGTAAAAATGATTATTTCATCAAAATAAATTAAACTACATAACACCATACTATAGTTTCTTGATTAAATTTATATTAATTAACATATGAAAAAAGTGCATATAATCTAGTTCAGAGTTTTTGGTTATTATGTAAATAAAAACATTTAATCACAATTATTATATTAATTAACAATTCATATTACGTATTCAATTACAAATCTCATGAAATCTTTAAGTAAGAAACAAGCATGTAAAATTTATAATTAAATATGTAATTTAAATAATTAATTTTAATCTAATAATTATAATTAAATATTCTCAACCCTCACAATTAGTTCTTACCTTAACGTGATTTTTGTAGTATTCCTTAACAATAGGGTGAGTGAAGAAGTCATCATCATTGTTTACATATTGACCACGTTCTCTTGCCCATTGGACATACTGACTCTTCCCACCATAATCGTTCCAGTTATTTACTAGACTTAGTATCAGTCGTATCCCATTTTTTCCTGCTTCTGAAATTATAAAATCCAATCCCTACAAAACATAGAGTTCACCAAAGAGCACCAAATTAATTAAAATACCATTTAATAACAAACACAAAAATTTGTAAAACAAACAATAAAATTATATATAATAAAATTGTTACAAGTTGTAATTATTTGTGTTCCTTGATCAAGTGATGTAAAATTCAAATTTTGATTGATTTTTTAATATAAAATAAATCATGTTAAGGGAAAATACTCACCTTACATGTGCTCAAGATCTCCATGAAAGATTTATTTTTACTTTCAACTTTATACTAATACCATGATTAAAAAAATATAATAAAGTTTCACATGCATCACCATTTCACTTCGCCCAAAGAATTAGTCCCTACAATTCTCCATATTTTGTACTCTCATTTATTAAAATGTATCGTATTTAATCACTGTCCTTTACAATTATGTCCCTAATTGATAGAAACTAGAGTCTAAACATGATACATTTTCATAAATGAGATAAATTATTATTTGAAAAACTAAAAATAAATATCACTCTATTTGTAAGTCTTAGAAACACATTTAACCATTATATATATATTAGGGAAAATATGATATAATTTTTACGTTTCAAGACTTTTTTTAAGAAAGGGATACATGACAATTTCATGTATACATGGCTTTTAAAAAAAAATTAAAAGAAGGTTGCAAGTAAGGTAATAAATTTTGATGATAAAATTAATAACATTGTTAAAAAAGAAAAGTATTTTTATAATATTCTTATTTTTCCTCGTTGTTCATATCATTGTTTTCAAAGTAATGTAATCCCTTGTTGTTATTTATAAGATTTAAGTTTAAAATAATATTTGTTTTTTTATAAGACTTAATTTATAATATTTATTATATTAATTATTTTTAGACTAGAAATATTTTTCATTAAAAGAAGAAAGAAAATGTATTGAGAAAATATTAGAAGAGAAAAATATTAATGACACTAATAGTTTTGGAAAAATTTATAAATTTAAGACAAAATTATTACTATCAACTAAATTAACCATTTTTCTTAATTTTAATGAATTAGGTAATTGAGTCTTATATATAAGAAGAAAGGGAGTAATTAATATCATTCTTTTATTGAGATATAAATTAATATATTTAATTATTTTTGAAAAAAAAAACTACTCATGTGTGCACACAATAATAGCATACAACTATTTTGGTAGTAAATTAATTAAGATACGATTGATACCTTGAAGACATTCTCGTTGTAAGAACCAGGAGAAATTTGAAGGGCATTATTGTAACCTCCATCGTTGAATGCCCATGTTCTTGCTACATTCAAACCATGTTGGGAAGCTTCTTGAAAAGTTGTAGTGACCTTAGAACTTGTAAATGGATCGGATGCTATATTCATTAACCAATAGGAATTGAATCCGTTTAAGTAGTGTGACTTTCCATTTAGATAAAAATGGGTGCCACTTCATTGAATGAAACCACCGTGAAGTATTTTGGTGGTTGAGTTTTTGTGTAAGTGATGATGACGACCAATAATCATACAATTTTCGTATTGACTAATAACCAATGTTATTATAAAAATCATACATACCAAGTTTTGGAATCCCATGATCTAGTCCCACAATTCACAAAACCCAAAAAAATTTCGTTTTTTTTTTCCACAAGAATTTAACTTATGGAATCAGGAAAAAATTAAAGAAAGAAAACAAAGAAGCAAGGGAGGACAAAAGTTTCAGGAACAATGAAGTTTCAGTTCTATGGAAAAATAGACAACTAAGATGGAGTTTATATAAAAATGGAACATCAACAAAACAATTATGAGCATTATGGTTCATGCCATGCCATGCAGAGGTCCCACCATAAACTGAAAAATGTGATTGGACCCCACATTTAAAGATAAGTCTCGCATTCAGTTATATTTTTATGAATTAACACAACTACTTGATTTAAGGATATATAAGTATAAGTAAATAAAGCTTGCTAGCTTGTCAAAAAAAGTTAAGAGTAAAAAGTTTCTATTTAGCGAATTTTTCTTTAAAGCAAAGAAGTAATTAAATAAAATCACCATTATTCTGTACCTTTAGTTAAGGATACCATCTTTTTAAATGGATGTTGTAAGGTACACATATTTTCCTGATGTGTACTTGATTCTCAAATAATCCAAAAACTGGTTCAAAGAAAGAATTTATTTTAAATTATAATATTTTAAATATTTTTTATTTTAAATAAACTTTGTCTGGTGGTCTGTCAAAAAAAAAATTAAAAAATGCTAGAAACATATTATGTGACACCCTCTTTTGAGCAACCACCCTTGCACATCTTTATATTAGTTGAAAGTTATTATAAATTATAAATTTTTTGGAAATTTCACATCCTATTTAATGAACATCTCTTCTATTCTTCTATTTTTATAATTTTTAATAAATTTTAACTAATTAAAAAATGTGTGTTAGAAAGAATATGTTAAAATTGAATTAAGAAAAGAAAAAAAAAATAGTATGTTAGAGTATGTTGTTAGGACTCCTAAAAAAACTGTTTGGTACGGTGCCGATTATTTTTCATTAATTTGTTTAAAATATTAGATTTTATGCCACTCTCTATTTTGATAATGGGTTATAGCCTTATGGGTCATTAGAGTTTGTTGTTTCTTTTGTTTTATTTTGATTTTTTTTTATTTGTAGCAATTCAACACGGTATCAGAAATATGCAATACTCACATACATCATGTTCAACAAACAAAAAAAATTAATATTTATTATTTATGATTTGTTAATATATCATTTATTTATTTCATTTCGATTTTATGATATTATATATATTATTATTATTTTTCTTCTTGATAAGGACATAATTAAAAAATAATTTAATCTTATTCCATTTTTAATTAATAAGTACATAAAAACATTTATCCTTCTAAAATGACCAATAAAAAAATAAAAAGAGTAACTATACTAAAATAAAACAAACAAAAATACAATCTATAAATTCAATGAAGATTTGAGTTTCATTTTTATGTGCACACTAGAATCCAGATTGGAGATTTTTTTATTTTTTTTTGGTGAAAGAAAGGGACAAAGGCCCCTAAGGAGAAATTAATAACCTCTTGAGAAAGTAATCGATTTTACATCCGCTAATATAGCGTTTGATAATATAGAAATCATGATTTGATAATATGCTTTTTAATTTTTAAGTAATTTTATCATCTGTGAATTATATCTAAAAAAAATCATGTATGAATTAATAATTATGATAGGGTGTCGTCCTTCTTTAACCTTAGTCCATACTCCATAGTATCGTGAATTCGTGCAATACCGAAATTTATGAGCGTTTTTTAAGTCACGTTATAGAACTGAATCACTTATATATTTTTTCTTCTCCATAAACTGTTGAGGTTAACAAGATATGAAACAAACACGTAACTTAACCATCAATGTCGTCATCTACGCACAACGCTAGAATTGGCAAACTACTAGTTGTTGTCGTCATCAGGTTGATCGTGCTCATCAAATGCCCCTCTCTTATTAATTTATCAGTCATGCTCATTAAGTTTATTAAAAAAATAATTGGTCACAAATTAAAATTTTAAATATTTTAATCAAGATATAATAACATTTAATATAAGTTTAAATATATTTTTTATATTTATAAAATACGTATTTTTAAATTATTACTTGAATTTTTTTCTTTTAATATTTGTAATATTTTTATATTTATTTTTCATATTTGTTTGTCTCATGTCATCATTATGTCACATAATCCTTTGTTTCTCCATGTCATTAATCCTTTTTAATATTTTTATGAAAGGTCTAAAAAGTTCCAGTTTTTCTCGCTCTAGAACATTTAGAGTTGTAGATACAATCGCCCGTACCTCTATCATTTCCACACAAACAAACTATAACCCATTTGCAATTTGCAAAGGCTGCCATGAATTTACCTTGATCATCTCTAAAAACTTCGCCACACACAATATTTTAGTCCTAACTTCTCACTGTTGCGTCACAATTTAATTCAATCACACCAGAGGCAAAGTCCACACAATAGGATTGTGGCAAACTGGTGCAAGAGGGGCACAACCCAGCAAGGCATGAACCTCCCTTGCTTGCTTCATGTCACGAACAAGGCCAAGGATGCGCTGTCATGTTCCAAGAGTTCAACCAGAAGATTGATTAAATATAATCTCATTTTGCTTCCTCCATATTCAATCTAAGGTCGCTCCAAACACTTGACACCCTATAGAACCATGGCTACTTCTATTGATCCAGGAGGAAATATCTATTTCCCTATATCAACATTAGACATACAACCAATAATACTCTCATAAGCCAACTTGGTGGAGAATTCCCCATCACTAGATAAATTCCAATCAGCAGTGTCCTCCCCTTTCGACCCCAAAGGCAGGTTTATAGAACATATTTTATCAATAATGCTGTGAGGCAGAAAGTTCCCACGATACCTAGTATCCCATTGCCCACTGCTTTCAACAAACATACAAGTTGATAACTCGATCTGGCTAGTAATGTCACTACTGCTAACTTGGTCACAAAGACTCCCAAGAGTTGGGATCCAATTATCCTTCCAAAAGTAGACAATCCTACCATTACCAATTTGCCAACACATGTTCTTCCCTATATCATCCCAACAACTAACAATCCCTTTTCCAGAAGTTTGAGCCAAGCCTCTCCTTATTAACAATAGGAATACCCATGTTGCCACATCTATATTTGGTCCTAATGACTTGGACCACAAATCATGCAGCCCTTCCATAAGCAAAGCATGATTAGCATCCCTGACCATCCTCAACCCAAGACCTCCACTTGGCTTAGGATAACAAAGAGATTTCCCTTTATGCTAATGAACTTTCCTGTTATTTCCCACATCGCCCCACACAAAACTTCTACAGCTCATGTCAATGTCATCACAAATCGATCGAGGAAGAAGTGACTTTTGCATTACATACATAGACTACTTCTACCGTGGGAAAGACTCATAGGTCTCCCACCATGGGAAATGAACATGGTGCATAGGATATAAACTTTTTTTGAGATTTGTGTGAGATTGATAGCAACCAGAACCCAAGTATCAAGAGCGCAACAACCACAACAGGAGCCCAAGTTAGCAGGCCCAAAAAGACCATAAGCAAGCCATCTTACCTTGTGGACTGTGTGTCCTTCGTGAACATGGATATAAGCGTGGTGTCTTTCAGTTTACAAAATGCCAAAGTTTGTTAGTAGTGGCACAGTTTGTTAGTGGAATTTGAATTCAGTTAGTGATAATATGTGAGTAGTAAGATGAGACAAAAACATATATAAGAATGAAAAGGATTGCAATAAAAGCATAATGAATTTCACAACTCAGTTTTAACATAATAGGATGCCTCTTGTCCTTGAACTCAAGGCCATTAATCACTATCCCTTACCTCTACTCGTATCACCTTGGTCCGACCAGCCATGGCGGAACATGGTACTCGGAAAACAACCATCGACAGACTTGAAGACGCTTCATCCCGTTTAACCGTCCACCATGAATCCCTTGCATCCAAACATTCAGACCTCGCCTCTAAGGTTGATACCCTTCACAATCAAGCCTTTAAGGTCGGTACCCTTCTCAATCGCCTCAATCACCTACACACCATGCCTACAGTCCCACCAATCTCCCCCCACCCCTCGCGTCCTCATGTCAAACTAGACGCTATGAGGTTTAATAGCAATGACCCCTTGGGATGGATCTTTAAGATCTCCCAATTTTTTGACTACCAGGGGATGCCAGAGGAGGAGTGCATTACCGTCACATCGTTATACAAGGATGGTCCCGCTCTCAGCAGGTTTCAATGTTCAAACTGGAACAACTTCATCACCTCCTGGCCAGGCTTCCTGCAAGCCTTGGAGTCACATTTTGCTCCAACGTATTACGATGATCCTAAGGGCGCGCTATTCAAGTTATCTCAACGAGGTTTTGTCAACCAATATCCTTGTCGCAAGCCATGACCCTCGCCAAATTATAGGAGGATAAACTCCACGATCATCTCCGAAGCTATAAGGTCACCCTTCCCCACAATCACAACCAACCCATATCATTAATCCCACTTCCTTCTCCCAATTCCTGACAACCCTTTGTTCATCGAACTCCCAGGGAAATGGCCCTTCACCGTGAAAAAGGCCTTTGTTATAATTGTGACGAAAAATAGAGTTCCTCTCACAAATGTCGTGGTCGTATTCTCTTGATCATCGCCAAGTCCAACAAGGCAGTAGTAGATACAAACCTTTCCCTTGCACCCCATTTTCCAGCATCAGACAACCCATCTGATCATCCTTTACCACATATCAGCCTAAATGCCCTTTCGGGTTTAACCACACCAGCCACATTTCGCGTTTATAGGTTTATTCACCAGGCATGCCTCACTATTCTTATAAACAGTGGCAGTACCCACAGTTTTATCCAACCTTGGGTAGCCAAGTTTTTAACCTTATCCATGGAGGACACATCATCGTTGTAGGTCATGGTAGGCAGTGGCTCTATCCTGGGATGGTGCCAACATTCCCTTCCTTCTATAGGGTCATTCGTTCACAATGACACTCTATATCTTAGCCATTAGTGGAGCCGATGTCATATTGGGTGTTGATTGGTTAAAAACACTAGGTCGAGTGGTTACTAATTACACCACACTTTCTATGAAGTTTCATCAATCGGGCCAACCTGTAGAAATTTGCGTTGATGTTCCAAGTGGGCCTATCCATGCTCTGCCAAGTAGTTTAAACGAATGGTCCAAAATGGATCCATATCTTCTTTGTTCCATCAGGACCTGCAACCCACCACCCACCCACAACAATGCCTTGAATCGCCCCACCCTATACCTGAAATCCAATCTATCATTACCAAATTTGCCCCATCTTCCTCACTCCAACATCCCTTACCCCATCTCGCGACATTGTTCATCATATATCTCTTTAGCCTTCCACCAGCCTCGTAAATGTTTGCCCCTACAGATACCCTTAGTCCCAGAAATCCAAAATAAAGAAGCAGGTTTCCGAATTACTTTGTTCTGGCATGATTCGTATTAGCCACAACCTTTTTTCCTCCCCAGTGCTCCTGGCGGAGAAGAAGGATGGCTATTGGCGGATGTGCGTGGATTACCATGCTTTGAATTCCGTCACGGTATGCGATCGTTTTCCCATGCTAACATTAGATGAACTACTGGATGACCTCAGCCAAGCTTCTTGGTTCACCAAGTTGGACCTCCGTCAAGGATTTCACCAAATTCTAATGGCGGAGGAGGATATTGCTAAAATGGCATTTCGGACTCACCACAGTCACTATGAGTACCGTGTCATGCCTTTCGGGTTGTGCAATGCCCCATCTACTTTTCAAGCCACCATGAACGCAGTTCTTTGGCCATTTTTACGCAAGTTCACTGCCATTTTCTTCAATGATATTCTCGTCTATAGCGCATCTCTGTCGGCACATCTCATTCACTTGGAACAGGTGCTCACCACATTGTTACAAAGCAAGTTTTATCTCAAACGTTCGAAGTGCCTCTTTGCACAATGACCACTAGAATATTTGGGACATGTTATTTCCGACAATGGTGTTGAACTAGAACCGTCCAAGATCACTACTATGGTGCAATGGCCGATACTTTCTTCTCAAATAGAATTGAGGGCATTATTAGGCCTCACCAGTTTCTACCAGCGATTTATTAAAGGTTATGCGACAATTGTGGCCCCCCTCACTACTATGCTATGTCGGGACAAATTTAAGTGGTCACCAGAGGCCTACCAAGTCTTCACCGATTTGAAACATGCAATGACCCAGGCCCCAATTTTGATATCCCTAGATTTCTCAGCCCCATTTGTTTTGGAGACTGATGCTTCCGGCAGCGCCATAGGCATCGTCCTAATGCAAAAGGGCAGACCCATTGCTTTCTTCAGTAAGCAATTCAGCTAGAAACTCCAACGTGCTTCAACGTATGTTCGTGAATTACACGCTATGAATACTATTATTCGCAAATGGCGTCAATACCTCCTTGGACACCAATTCATGATCCTGACAGACCATTGAAGTTTAAAGGAATTGATGACCCAGATCATTCAAACGCCAGAACAACAATACTATCTATCCAAATTATTGGGGTATGATTACAAAATACAATATAAATATGGATCCTCAAACGTGGGGGCTAATGCCCTTTCTCGAGTAGGCGAGTCATCTGAGGCACAATATTTTATACTCTCTACACCATAATTTGCATTCATGGATCAGCTTTGGGCCACCCTGCAGGTGAGCTTTGCTTTTTAGGAAAAGCTTCAGTTAATCTCCTTCAACCCCGAGGCGTACCCATATTTCCAGTTGAATAATGGTCTGATAATACACAAGGGCAGTATCTGGCTCAATGCCGACAACTCTTTTATTCCTGTTTTGTAAATTGAATTCCATACATCTACTCTAGGCAAATTTTACTTGGGACCATCTTGGGCGTGATGTTAAATCATTCATAAAAAATTGTCAAACTTGCCAACAAATCAAACATGCCACTCGCAAGCTAGCTGGGTTATTACAACCACTTCCAATCCCAACTGGTATCTGGGAGGACTTATCTCTAGATTTCATTACGAATCTCCCAAGTTCTCAGGGTTACACTGTCATTCTGGTCATGGTCAACCAATTTTCTAAAGGCATGCATTTTGGTTCCCTTTCTTCACATTTCACGACTTTTAAAGTGGCTGCTCTGTTCCTTGATACAGTCTATAAACTCCATGGATTTCCTAGGAGCTTAGTTTTCGACCGTGACCCAATATTTGTGAGTCAATTTTGGAGCGAACTATTCAAATTAAGTGGTTCATCCCTCCAGATGAGCATTGCTTACCACCCACAGTCTGATGGTCAAACCAAGGTAATGAACCGTATACTCGAACAATACTTAAGTTCATTTGTTCATGATCGACCAGCTGATGGTACAAGTTCTTGGCCCTCACCGAATGGTCATACAATATGTCCACTCACTCTAGTACAGGGTTAACACCTTTCAAGGTAATCTACAGCAAGCCTCTGTCGTTTGTCCTAGGATATATCTTGGGCTCGTCCCGAAATGAAGTTGTGGATTCCATCCTCATGATCCGAGCCATCCTTCATAATGCTTTGAAACACTGTCTCCTAAAAGCTCAGGAGAACATGAAAAGACTAGCAGATGCCAAACATCATGACGACAACTTCAAGGTTGGCCAGTGGGACTATGTGAAACTTTGCCCTTACTGCCAAACTTCCACATCGGGTGCTGCACATCACAAGTTAACCAAGCATTTCTTTGGACCATTCAAAATCCTTTAATGCATTGGAAAGGTTGCATGTCATCTTTGCTTGTCGGAGAATTCAAAAGTTCATCTGGTCTTTCACTGTTCCTTGCTTCAGTTATACCACGACCCTCTTCCACCAAGCTCCATGCCAGTTCCACCTTTGGCATATAATCATCATCCTATTCTGGAACCACTTTCTATTTTGGCTCATAGGATGGACACCACAACCACACCTCCAACACAGATGGTCCTAGTGCAATGGTAGGGACTACCGCCAAAAGAAACTTCATGGGAAAAATGGTAGACAGTGTTCGATAAGTTTCACCTTGAGGACAAGGTTAATTTTTTAGGGGGTGGTATTGATAGTAACCAGAACCCAAGTATCAGGAATGCAACAACCACAACAGAGCCCAAGTTAGTAGGCCCAAAGGACCACAAGCAAGCCAGCTTACCTTGAGGACTATGTGTCCTTCGTGAACGTGGATATAAGCGTGGTGCCTTTCATTTTACAAAATGCAAAAGTTTGTTAGTAGTGGCATAGTCTGTTAGAAGTGGCATAGTTTGTTAGTGGAATTTGAATTTTGTTAGTGATAATATGTTAGTAGTAAGATGAGACAGAAACTTATATAAGAATGAAAAGGATTGCAATAAAAGAAAAATGAATTTCACAACTCAGTTTTAGCAAAATGGGGATGTTTGCATTGGATTAAATTTTTTTTAAAAAAAAGTGATTTTACCAAAATTGGTTCCATAATTGTCCCTTGCTAAATTGCACACAAGTCACAAAACTAGATCTACAACCCAACAAGCAAGCCACGATTTATTTAACACTTCACTATATGATATTGAAGAACACTAAATAATTTGTGCCTATCAAGAATACACAGTTGAAACTAACTTAATAATTTGTCAATCTGCACATAAGACATTGAACTTCAAATGCAAACCATTCAAATGAATGCACACCAAATCTCAATCGATCGAAACAACTACTCATTTGTTTGCTAATAGTGGGTCTAGATCGAAGGACCAAATTTTACCACACATTGTGGTCTTTCTTGGAACATAAAATCAAATCTCTTTTTGGTGATTCTAGTTCCTTCACTACTCTTGCTTTGAATGAATGATGAAGTGTGTATTAATGCGAGATCATGGATTCGTGAGTGTAATATGCGACACACGATTGTAGATTTGCAAGCATAACTAGTTTAGCACAACCATGGATCAATGAGCGTAGGAGAAGATGTGATCATGTTGGAAAATGCCTCAAGCTTCTTTTCATCTTGCTTTCTCGCCAAACCACGCCCATCCCCCTTCTTGTTCCTTACCCTTTGTCTAATCCTATCAAGTATTTGCACAGGAGAGAGATAGAGAAAGAACAAGGTCATGAGTTTCTCCAACCCAACAGAAGAGGAATCAACCTTTTTTTAATTTTAATCTGGTGTATGCATCTCTATGATAGTCTAACACTAATCTTGAAAAAAAAATTATATTCTACACACCATTATTGTTTCCCATGGTGGGAGACCTATAAGTCTTTCCCACGACAGAAACAGTCTTTATATGTAGGCAAGTCTACATACGTAGGCAAGGCTTGCACAAAAAAATTAACAAGGGTAAGGCGCGATTTTTTTCTTACACTACATCTTCTCTCTCTTCATTTTTCTTAAAATACTCCTATTTTAAAAGTATTTCTTAAACTACACTTTTTTTTTAAGCGAGGAAAGTAGTCCAGGTTGGGGAATCTGACTTCTCTTTGGTTTCAATTTTTTTAATTTTTTTTTAAAAAATTAATTTTTATATTAAAATTTCAAAGTTAAGAAGTTGGGGTTGGGGAATCCAACTTCCGAACTTTTTATTTTTTTTAAAAAAAATAATTGATTTTTTTAATATTATTATTTTATTTTTAAAATAATGAGAATATCTTTTGTTTTATAATTTATTAATAGTCTTAAAATAAATAAAAAAAAGCAAAATGATTAAAAAAATAAGTTTATTAAAAACACAATAAATATATAGTTATCAACTCTTAATTATATTATATGAAGAAATTAAAACACTTAAATAACGAAAAATACTAACAATTTGAGAGACAAGCATAATAAACAGAACATAATAAAACGAAAATAACAGAATGTATTAACAATAACAATTGAAACATGAAAATGACGAAATTAATCATAGTTTGAAAGGTGTTGTGAGTGGACATGTCTATAGTTGGATTACTGGTTTGTTAAAAATAACTAAAATTTCTATTGGACAAAAACGCTTCCAGTACTTGGATTTTGCTAACACCTTTAACACATCTTCATTGTTTTTCAACTCTATTATTTGATATTCAATTAATTTTTCTGAATATTTTGCATCGCCTAGCCTCGAAAGAACAATTTTCTGACCACTTGTGATTTGTGAATTCCATAAGGGGGAACCCCTAGAGGCGCAAATTGCTTGATGACATCCTTGAGTGTTTCGATGATGTATCTCGAAAGAATGTCAAATCTTATTGGGTTTGTTCTAGTGAAGGAGTAACCTAAAAATCTGCCTTGTCATGGTATCTTCCACTTGTCGTTATAATACATCATTGCATCATGAGTAGGAGTGATGGTGAATCGATGTAGGTTGAGTATACCATCGGGTGTTATATTGATAATACATAATAATTCCATAGGACCAATACACGAGTACTACTCATCGGACATTAACATTGTGCAAACATCATCATCATTTTTCAATTGCAGAGAATGAAAAAAAATATTGCTAACTTGCATCTATGGATAACTGTCGGTAGTAGATTTCATCCATAAATTGGTCATTGGTTAGCCGAAGGGTGTTGTGTATTCTACTCTTGAGTGTCTCAAAAGAACACTCATTAGGAACTCACATTGGTATTGGAGTAGGACATTGAAAATAAACACCAGTTTGGTTGTAAATGATTGATCCATTTGGAAAAATGAATGCTAATCTCGAGTTAGAAATGGTTTGAGTGTTTTTTTCTCCCAAGAATGTCACAGTATTGAGATTGAATTTGGTTTGTGAATGTATGTTGTGTGAAAGTGTGTGATTGCATTAAGGGTGTTTGGTGTTATTTATAGTTGTTTGAATATTTGTCCCATTGATGTGTATTGGAATCTCATAAGGTTAGAATTGTGTCTCTAATAGAGGCTTATCTGGAATCCAATGTTGATTGAGACATGTCATTATTCTAATTTTTCTTTTATCGATATAATGCATAGTATTGTCAATTTCGATTGTCATTTTACCTTGCTACCTGGTGCACCAGAAGTCCATTATTACTTTTAGACTTGAATTTTACTTGTGAGTTGTCAATTCAATGTCAGTTTTGTTGGTGAATCATCTATTATTTTTTCAGAGACTTGGGTGAATTGCAAAGTGTTGTCAATTTCAATTATGATTTTACCCTTCTACCTAGTGCACCAAACATCCATTATTACTTTCAAACTTGAATTTAAATTGTGAGTTGTTAATTCAATGTCAGTTTTGTTGGTGAAACATTTATTGTTTTTTCAGAGACATGGATAAATTGCAAAGTGTTGTCAATTTCGAATGTGATTTTACCCTGTTACCTGGAGCACTAGATGTCCATTATTACTTTCAGACTTAAATTTAAATTGTGAGTTGTCAATTCAATGCTAGTTTTGTTGTTGAAACATCTATTGTTTTTTTTCAGAGACATGGGTAAATTACAAAGTGTTGTCAATTTCGGCTGTGATTTTATCCTGCTACCTGGTGCACCAGACGTAATTTCAAACTTAAATTTAAATTGTGAGTTGTCAATTCAATGTTAGTTTTTTGTAAATAATAGAGACTTGATTAATTTGCACATACTTATATCAAGTGTTTGCGTTTTAGGGAGTTGTCATTTTTTGGACCAAATTGTTAACATAAACTGAAACAAATGATTTATTTCATTATGTAAACTAAGTACTACAAACAAAAACTACAAAATGAAGTAGGCAATGCAAACTCACAATGACATAATGTTAAAGCACTGCACACTGACATAGCACACCACGGGAAAACCTCAAACCAGAAACAATTAACACACGGATCATCCCCAGATTATCAACCTCATTTGAATATTGGTCTGTGGGAAGGAGACATGTTACATCCTTTCAGCCTGAAAGAGGAGTCACTATGACTATCATGGTCTTTGACCCAACAACTCTCGTATTCATCTAATAGGTCCTCAACATTGGAGGTTGAGTCATGTTGGTTGCTTGGTGGGTTATTGTTGTCACAAATTGTGGCAAATAACTCCACAAATGGTAGTGTTGGGTTATTGTAAAAAAAATGTTAAACATTTGTCGAACATCAAGATCATCTCCCAAAATAAAACATGTGTATTTATATTGTTGTCCTGGCTCAAATATAGGGCATCAAAAGTGGAGATGTTAGATATGTTGGTGTGGTTCAATGTTTATTTTTTGGTGAATAACTTCAAGAAATTGTGTAAGGTTTATGGCCTTTTTGACCATGAAAGTTTTTGTATTGTTACTAATGAAGGTGGTGCCCTCATTAGTGTCATAGATTTGGCCGTTGTAGTAAACACAAACATATGCAGTTGGGTGACACATTGTGGTAGGGGTTGAGATGAATATTTAAAAGTTCTACGAATGTCTTTAGTTGGTAGTGATATTTATAGAATTTGTCGATTGCAAGCAGGTGTTTATTGTGCAATCATATACACTGATAAATGGCATATGAGCTTGTCTAGCACATGGCCTTGAGATGCGACAAGAGTCAGTGCATTGAGTAGTAATAATAAAAAAAATAGGTTGAATCATTCGCACAGGCTTTTTGGATTCCTTGACGTGAAAACTATGCAATAAATTTGCCACGGATATTTTTAATGTATTGGAGATTAATTTTATGAATTGCATAACATGACCACTTAAACATTGTTTTAAGGGTTGAAAACATAGGTTTATTTTTTCTTTTTACTCTTAATTTGAAGCCCTTCTTGATGAAATTGTTACACCATATATTTTTTTGGATTCTTTGACGTGAAAACTATGAAATAAATTTGCCATAGATATTTTGAATGTATTTGACATAAATTTTATAAATTGCATAGCATGATCACTTAAACATAACATAACATGGCATGGCCACTTTAACATAATTTTGAAAGCTACATTAGAAGGGTAGTTAAACATAGTTGATCCCATTATAACAACATTTTATACTTTAATGACCAAGACGATGACCAGTCCCACAGCGTGGTGAACGTCATATTTTTCTCTCTTGTATCACTGGTTCTCCCTCGTGATGATGATGTTGTTGTTCTATCTTAGGGTTTTCACTGTGGATTGCTATAGCTGAAGAACTTTGTCATTGTTCTCCAAACAAATATGGTGCATTGAACTGTTGTAAAGAAGCTAAATATGATGCTGGAGAATTTGGTGTATTCAAATCGACACCAAATAAATTATTCATCCATTCATGATTAGTTACATTGACCGACTCGTGAATCTGGCCAAAAAGTTTGATAAACAGGTAGAGTACAAAACATTGTTTTGAGGATGTGGAACTAGGAAATGTGTTTCTTCAACGATTGTCCTTGCAACATTATGGGTAATTGTTGTGCATGGATCATTTAGTTGTTGTGCAACAGATAAGAACAAAATAGTGTTTTGCATATACCATTCCATATACTTTGGTGTATGTGTCACTGGCCCTTCAACCCATTGTCCAGTTAAAACATCATTGTGTTTGATTTTCTAGATATTAGTCCATCCCACATGATATTTCATCTAGTCACTGTAATGATTATCTCGCATGTCAATCTGGTAAAGTCGATCAAGATTCATAAGATCAACAAGGATATCTTGATGTAGTCCAAATTGTATGTTGTTCCACAATGGGAAAACAAATAATTACAGTATAAGCTGACCAAATGTCCATGTCTCTATTTGCATGTCTTGGTAAGTGGTCTTCAAATCCTCTATATGGGACCCAAGAAAACTAAATATATGTTAACAATGCAACATTAGTAAATGTTAATATGTACATATTGATGATGCGGTTGATGATAGTAATATACCTGATGGCTCTCCATATGATCTATACGAGATCTATACCCGACCAAGTCGCCATGAGGTATGCCCCTATGTTCTAATCTACCACCACTTCATCTGAAATGTAAACAAAAATAACCATTGTTTATTGTAATGTTATAATGTGCATCATTGAAATTAAAAATTTTGATTTCATTATTTGTAATAACCTTTTAACAAGTGGCTAAGTTGTTTTGGGCCGTGGGACTCTTGGTACAATAAAAGACATGTAATACCAAGCTTGTGACTGTAATAGTATGACATAACCACCCATAACTCTACCAACCTCTGATGATGCCTGACATAGTTCTCTGTACAGGTTTTCTAAACAAGCAAAACCCCAACTATATTTTTTTATGTTGTCAAAGTCATGTAATAGGTTCAAATACATTAGATGAACTCTATTTCCAGATTTATCAAGTATTAAAAAGCCACCAATTATGTACATTATGTAAGCTCTACACCTACATTGTAGTTGGGGTATTGTTGGTTCTTTAGGTAATGGTGTGCACAAGATGTTAAGCAACCATGTCAGCTTCAGTGTGGCTCCCTTACATGCATTATTTGGAGGCACTTCACCGAGTAACTCGTCGCATAACTAATCCCAATGTAAGAAGCTAGGTCCTGTCACAACACAACCATCGACCCTAATGCCTAGATGCAGTGCAACATCTTCAAGTGTGATAGTGCACTCACCCAATGATAGGTGAAAGGTGTATGTTTTAGGCCTCCATCGTTCAACCAATGTAGTGATCAATGCAGGATCAATTCTTTGCTATTTGATTTGGGCAATATATTGGAACCCGGTAGGCGATAATAATGGTATAATTTATGGTTATGGTTCAGGTATTGTATAGTAATACGAAGTGATTAAGTCATTAATTATGGTACGTGAATGATGAACATGTTGATGACGTAATAGAGGCATATGAGCCATGACAACGAGGTTTAATGGTAAACTAGGTACAAATGATATAGAATTTGAAGTTGGGCGATGAAAATGATGTATTGACATACACCTCCCATCAATTTATAATATAAACTGCATCGAGATTCCAAAGCACGTTTACACTTTGTCTCATTATAAGGCCTCGAGATTCGAAAGCACGTTAATACGACCATCTTACTGTCACGCATTGAGATTCCAAATCATGTGAACCATGGACCCGTGATTGATTGTATATATAAAGGCACCATATCACCATATGTAGAAGCAAAGCTTTCCAAGTTTATTTTGATGATGCCAAAGACTCAAGTTAAGAATCAAGAGTCAAGCAAGTTTCAAGAATAAAAGATTCATTCAATTAAGAATCAAGATTCAAGTGAAGATTCAAGAGAAGACTCAAGATATGCAAGAATTTCAAGAAAAGCATCAAGATAAGTATAAAAAGATTTTTTCAAAAGAAAAGATTGAATAGCAAAATTTGTCCAAAAGAATTTTTCAAAGAAAAATCTTTTACCAAGAGTTTTACTCTCTGGTAATCGATTACCAGAAGGCAGTAATCGATTACCAGTAGCCAACATTCTTTTCAAACTGATTTACAAAGCAGTAATCAATTACCATGAGCATATAATCGATTACCAATGTTTTTAAACGTTGGATTTCAAATTTCAAGAGTCACAACTTGTGATAAAACATTTTCAAACTTGTGTAATCGATTACACAACATTTGTAATCGATTACCGGTGTTTCTAAACATTTTGATTTTTAAATTTAAATATGAAGAGTCACATCTATTGATGTGTAATCGATTACACTATAATGATAATCGATTACCAGTGACTTATTTTGAAAATTAAATTACCAAAAGTCACAATTCTTAAAGTGACTAGTTTCTGAAGATTTTTTTTAAAAGAGTCACAACTTTTAAAGTGACTAGTTTTCAAAAAGAGTCACAACTTTTAAAGTGACTAGTTTTCAAAAGAGTCACAACTTTTAAAGTGACTAGTTTTAAAGAAATTGCCAAGAGTCACAAACTTTAACTTGAGTCATCAAATGGCTATAAATATGTGACCATGGCACGAATTTCAACTAACTGAATTCATTCAATTATTCTCAACATCTTTCTAAGAGTTTTTGTTCAATACTTGCTTTGTTCAATACTTGTTTTGGGCAAAAACTTGTGTTTATTCTATCCTTCTGTTTTTCTCTTCTTCTTCATTCCTTCTCCCTCCTGCCTAAAGAATTCAAAGAACTAACCGTCTGAGAATTTTTTTGATTCTTTCCTTCTCCTTCTTGCCAAAAGAATTCAAAGAACTAACCGTCTGAGAATTCTTTTGATTCCCCAAACAAAGAATTCAAAGAACTAACCGTCTGAGAATTCTTTGCCCAAACACTGAATTCAAAGAACTAATCGTCTGAGAATTCTGTGTAAGAAGCGGGTAGCTTCTTGGTTGTAATAGTGAACATAAGGGAGGGTACATCCTTTGTGGTTCGCTTCAAGTAGAGGGTACATCTACTTGGTTGTTCAAAGAGAACAAGGGAAGGTACATCCTTTGTGGCTCTTTGCTTGAAAATAATTTTAAAAGGTTATTGGAAATCTCAAGAATTGTGGGTTGCTTGGGGACTGGACGTAGGCACGGGTTGTTGCCGAACCAGTATAAATCTTGTGTTTGCTTTCTTCTTCCCTACACTCTTTACTTTTCCACTATGCACTTTTTATTTTCGCTTTACTTTTCTCTGAGTTATTGTTTTTGTTCTTTACTTTCTCATAACTTAGTAGTAAAGCCTAATTGAATCTAGTAATATTAAGAAGGATAAAATTTTAATTAGTCAAGACACATTAATAATTAATTCAACCCCCCTTCTTAATTATTACGAGGCCACTTGATCCAACACCATAGACTTTGCATAGTTGCATCAAATCAAATTGTACAAGAAAACAAAGAGAGCAAGAAAAATTAGTTCAAAGCCAAGATGTGCGTACGTTTATATCAATGGTGAGATTATCCACAGTTCAAGCGCAAATGCAATTTTCAAAAGTGACAAGACAAAGTCGACACTGTTGAATCCAACAATGATGATGTCAGACATAATCACCACAATTTAGTCATCAATTAGAGATGATGATATTACGCATATAATTATTGCACTTTGGTATCGTGTTAAGTATACCAATTCAATGGTCGTGTTGAGTATAGGGCAATTCAAATTATTGACGAAGAAGGTGTTTGGTGCATGTTCGATACATTTACAAATATGACAAGTGAAATATGTGTGGAACTTAAAGTTAATGTTCATAATTCATCATCACCTTCTCAAGTTAATGACTTAAGCTGGGTAGAGATAGAGCAAAAGAAGATAGACAATTCCCTGGAATTAGAATGACTAATTTAACATATTTTGTTGTTGTATTGCTTTTAATTTTTTGTTAGTCTTTATTATGTATTTGTCATTGTTCCATGCTTTTCAGTTGTTATTTTCAATTTACTTTAATAATATGATCCTAAATGCTTTGAAAGCACATTAATGCGGATCTCAATAATCCGTGTGGACTCGATGAGCAGTGCAAAACAATGCGGTCAACAGTTACGATGCAACAAACAAACTATTGTCTATGATGTGCGCAGCTGCACATTGTTCACTCACATGCACTAACAACCGCATTAATGCAAATCTCAATAATCCGCATGGGCTCAATGAGCGATGTGGAACAGTGCGGTCAATAGTCATGATGCAATGGATAAGTTGTTGTTTGTGATGTGCGCAGCTGCACACTGTTGACTCACACCTAACTCTCCTACCTCACCCTCCCACCTAACCCTCCTACCAAACTTTCTCACCGTATATATAATCCCAACATTTCACAACACATCACACATAACAACATCCTTACAAAAGAAACCTCTATTTCTAACTCTCATAGCCTTCCCATTCACATCCCCCAAACATCACCATGGCTTCATCGTTGTCATTCACCACCATGGTTAGATTGTAGACGACCCGATTCACGGATTGACGTACCCATGTGCAAACCCAATATTTCTACACATGAGTAAATCTATTATGTTAACACAATTGATTCAAAAAATTAACAACCATCTCCCTACTTGGGCAACTGAAACAGTTGTTATATAATGCCCCTATTTCATTTCATCATGGCAAAACACGTTTTATTTTAGCAAAATTACACGACAATGATGACCTTAAAGGAATGATAGAGGACTATCCAAGGAGGAAGAGTTTAACTTGGGTGGACTCGACATGGATGGACCAATTACTTGAGTAAGGAGTAACATATTTCAAGAAAAGCTTGTCGAGAGATTAAATTCTCTCATGGAGGGAAGAGAAGAAGAAATGAAACTCATAAACTTTAGCTAACTTTTAAAGTAGGATTTAGTTTTGTTTTTTAATTGTATTTTGGGCCTATTTCGGACTTGTAATGGGCTTCCATGACCTTTTATTTTATTTTCAAGTATTTTAATTTTTAGATTAGTTATTGGGCCTTGGGCCTAATTTAGGGTTAACACTTTATGGATAGCTTTTGATGAAATTCCAAATTAGACATGGTTAAGAGAGTACCTCTCTTGATTCTTATGTGAAACCTTAGGTTCTTATCAAAGAATTCTATTCTTTGTGGAGAATCATCATCAACCTTAGGGTCTTATTCTGTTTATTACTTGTGCATTGACTTTCCTTGTAGGTATGGCTTCTACAAATGGATATGCTACTTCACCATCTCCAAAAACCGCAAGGCTCATGGCGGAGATGATTAAACTTGGTGATCAAATGAGAAGAATGAGCTATGAAAATGAAGAAAGGATGGACAGAATGAGAAAGGAGAAAGATGAGAGTTTGGGAAGAATACACAAGGAGTAGTGAAGCTCTAAGTGTAAGGATTGAAAATATAGAGCGAAGAAGAGAGGACATATCATCTAATTCTTCTCATGGAGAAGATGAGGGGTATGAAGAGGATGAGGGAGAAAGGAGGAATAAGAGGTATAGCGAGAGAAGAAATCATAGAAGGTATGGAGGTAGACAAAGAGAGGAAGGGATTGAAGGAGTAAAGGTGAAGATCCCTACTTTTAAAGGGACTTATGATCCAAAAGTGTATCTTGAATGGGAGATGAAGATTGAGCAAGTCTTTGCTTGTTACAACTACAATGATGAGAAAAAGATCAAATTGGGCTCACTAGAGTTTGAGGGATATGCTTTAGTATTATAGAACCAAGTGAGGAGTGATGTTGAGAGGATGAGAAGGCCTTTGATTAATATGTGGCAAGACATGAAGAGAGTTTTGAGAGAGAGATTTGTGTCATCCTATTATGGGAGAAACTTTCACAACAAGCTTCAAAGACTAACTCAAGGAAATAGGAGTGTGGATGAGTATTACAAAGAGATGGAGATTTCCTTGATTATGGCTCAAATTGAGGAGTCTCAAGAAACCACCAAAGCAAGGTTTTTGCATGGTCTTAATGGGGAGATCCAAGACATTGTAGAGTTACACCACTATGTCTTTTTGGAGGATTTCATTCATCAAGCTATCAAAGTGGAGCAATAATTAAAGAGGAAGCAAATATACAAGAAGTCCCCCTATGGCTCTTCAACTGGAAAAAAATAAAGAGACATTCAAGAAGAAGGGAGGATCTTCATTCAAATCTCATGAAAAAGGTGTTGCCCTTGGTAAAAATAATTCTAACCCTACTCCTACTTCTTCAAAGTCAAGTTCTATTAAATGTTTTAAGTGTTTAGGAAAGTGTCATATTGCCTTCCAATGTCCTAACAAAAGGACTATGGTTGTTGTTGGATCAAGTGGTCTCGGAATAATTAAGAAGGGGGGGTTGAATTAAATATAAGTGTGTCTTGAATAATTAAAAATTTATCCTTCTTAATGTTACTAGATTCAATTAGGCTTTACTACTAAGTTATGCGAAAGTAAAGAACAAATACAATAACTTAGACAAAAGTAAAGCGGAAATAAAAGATACACAACAGAAAATAAAGAATGTAGGGAAGAAGAAGACAAACACAAGATTTATATTGGTTCGGCCATAACCCGTCCCTACATCCAGTCCCCAAGCAACCACCGGTTCTTGAGATTTCCAATAACCTTGTAAAATCCTTTACAAGCAAAGATCCACAAGGGATGTACCCTCCCTTGTTCTCTTTGAACAACCAAGTGGATGTACGCTCTACTTGAACTGATCCACAAGAGATGTACCCTCTCTTGTTCTCAGTGTTACAACCCAAGTAGATGTACGCTCTACTTGTACCACAAAGGATGTACGCTCCAATTTGTTAAGACAAAGAATTCTTAGGCGATTAGTCCCTTGAATCTTTGTAAGGGGAAACAAAAGATATCTCAAGCGGTTAGTCCTTTGAAATCTTTTGTTTAAGGGAAAGGGAAGAATCAAAAGAATTCTCAAGCGGTTAGTCCTTTGAATCTTTTGTCAAGAGGGGGAAGGGAGAATCAAAAGAATTCTCAGGCGATTAGTCCTTTGAATCTTTTGGCAATAGGGAGAAGGGATGAAAAGATAGCACACTTTTGTTTTCTGCAAAATTTTCACTTGCAGAAAAACAAAGTTTTGAAACAAAGTTTAGAAAGCTTTTTGGCAAAGAAAAAGCAATGGGCAATGGTTAGAGAAAGATTGTGAAAAGGAATTGTTTGGAAGAATATACTATATATGTATTGAATGTGTGCCAAAGTCATGCTTTTATAGACTCTTCATGTTTGGTCAAAGAAACATTGGAAAAGTAATGACTTTTGAGAAAACCATGTTAAGAGTTATAACTCTTAACTTTTTCTTCAAAACTGTTCACTGGTAATCGATTACCACAAAGGTGTAATCGATTACACAATTCATTTTATGAAAAGTTGTGACTCTTCACAATTGGATTTGAATTCCAACGTTCAGATTCACTTGTAATCGATTACTAATATAGTGTAATCGATTACACTATTTGAAAATTATTTTGGAATGTTGTAAACCATTTGAAAACATTTTGAAAACTAAACTAGTCACTGGTAATTGATTACTAATAATTGGTAATCGATTACCAGAGAGTAATTGCTCTGGTAACTTAGAAAATTTGAGAAAATTCTTTTGTAAAACAAAACTGTGCTATTTGCTTTTTGAAAAAATCTTTTAATACTTATCCCATATGAAGTCTTGACTTGTTGCTTCTTGATTTCTTCTCTTGAATCTTGAATCTTGGATTGGATTCTTGATGCTTGATCTTGAAGTCTTGAATCAATTACTTGGGCTTTTGGCATCATCAAAATTGCTTGGTTCATCATCATGAAGCTTGCTTCTACAATTGTGTTGGGTAATGGGAATATCACTATTGCATCTTCTTCTAACTCTTCTAGTTCATCTAGTGAAAGTGAAAGTGAAAGTGAATGTGATGTACAACCCCTGGAAGGTGATCTTTTGATGGTTAGGAGGTTAATGGGTAGTGTGTGTAAGGATGGAGATGAAACTCAAAGGGAGAACATTTTTCATACTAGGTGCATGGTCATGGGGAAAATATGCTCTTTGATCATTAATAGGGGGTAGTTGCACCAATGTAGCTAGCCAAAGATTGATTGAAAAGCTTGCTTTCAAAATTTCCCCTCACCCTAGGCCTTACAAACTACTATGGTTGAGTGAGAATATGGAGCTAGTTGTAGATAGACATGTTTTGATATGCTTCTTCATTGGAAAATGTGTTGATGAGATGTTGTTTGATGTAGTCCCCATGGAGGCTGGCCATCTCTTGGAAAGCCTTGGCAGTATGATAGGGATGTTGTCCATAATTGTGTCACAAAAAATTTTCATTTAAACATAAAGGGAAAAAGGTGACCCTCACACCTTTGTCTCTAAGTGAGGTTTGTGAGGATCAAACAAAAATGAGAGTGAAAAGAGAACAAGAGAGAAAAGAAGAGAAAAACAAAATTGATGAAAAGAGAGAGCGTGACAGGAGAGAAAAGAGTGGAGATAAAAAAAAAGAGTGAAACTGTAAAAAAAAAGGATGAAAATCAAGGAGAGAAAAATACAGAGCTTATTCATGAGAGAAAAAGAGGTGAAGAAAGTGATGCTAGCTAGGTAACCTATGTATTTACTAATGTCTCATGATTACAGTTTGTCTTCTATTGTTAGTTCTTTGCCTATAGGTGTGGAAGAATTATTGAAGGAGTTTGGGGATGTCTTCCCCCAAAGACACCCATCATGGGTTACCTCCTTTGAGAGGGATAGAGCAGCAAATTGATCTCATGTCGGGAGCTTCCTTACCAAATAAGCCAACATATAGAAGCAATCTGAAAGAGACATAAGAGATCCAAAGGCAAGTGGATAACTTGATGGAAAAAGGATGGGTGAGAGAAAGCTTGAGACCATGTGATATGCCAATCGTCCTGATAAATCAAACTCTATCCCAAATTTTAAGGTACTTGGTAGGTAAGAATTTGAAAGCTTGGGACAAATGCCTACCTCATGCTGAATTTTCTTATAATAGGGTAGTAAACTCTACTATTTCTTATTCTCCTTTTGAGGTAGTTTATGGTTCTAGTCCATTGTTCCCTCTTGATTTGTTACCTTTGCCTAACACTTTTACTATGATGAATAGGGATGAACTTTCTAAACCCAACTTTGTTAAGAGTTTTCCTGAGAAGGTGAAAACACAAATTGAGAAAAAGGTTGAATAATTTTCTAGATATGCCAATAAGGGTAGAAAAAAGATGGGTTCACTTGAGAAAGAATAGGTTTACTTCCAAATGGAAATCTAAACTTCAAGAAAGGGGAGATCATCCTTTTCAAGTTTTAGAGTGCATAAACTATAATGCATATAAAATTGGTTTACTACTAGACTATGGTGTGAGCAATACTTTTAATGTTACTGACTTGACTCTTTGTGATGTAGGTACATTTGACATCAATTCAAGGGCAAATTCTTCCTAAGAAGGAGGGAATGATATAAGGCTATCCAAGGATGAAGAGTTTGACTTGGGTGGGATCAACCTGGATGGACCAATCACTTGAGCAAGGAGTAAGATATTTCAAGAAGAACTTGGCGAGAGACTAAATTCTCTCATTGAGGAAAGAGAAGAAGAAGTAAATTTTAGCCAACTTTTAGAATAATATTTATTTTCGTTTTTAATTGTATTTTAGGCCAATTTTTTGACTTGTAATGGGATGCGACCTTTTATTGTTATTTTTAAGTCTTTTAATTATAAGATTTGTTATTGGGTCTTGGGCCTACTTTAGGGTTATCAATAGAAGTTATAAATAAACTTCTTAAAACACTTTGTTGGCAGTTTTTGATGAAAGCTCATATTAGAGGTGGTTAAGAGAGTGCCTCTTTTACTTCTCTTGTGAAACCTTAGGTTCTTATCAAAAAAATTTATTCTTTATGGCAAATCATCTTCAACTTATCAATCTTGTAAGATTGTGGTGTTGTTCTTTTCATCTCCTTTTCTAATTTCACATCTTCCTTTTTATTTTGCCCGTTTCAGAGAGTCCCAAATAGGTTTCTCATGCTAAAAATTGGATTCACGAATTGTATGTTGTTACTGAGCTTATTCCTCAACCACAACTACCATATACACAACCATTACCGTACAACAATCTTAACCTCAATGATCCAATGTCTTCATACAATAACGTTGAAACACAAGACACCTTTGACATTTATACTTCATACACACAACTATTAATACTTCATACACACAACTATTATCCCAACATGATTCTTTTTTTTATGCCCAAAAAACCTCCTTTCACCAACAAAGTTATTATCCATCACAATATTTTACAACATCACCCCATCACAACAACCACAAACACAAACATCAAAACCAAATGAAGATTTCATCACTAATGAAGATCCCATCATACGATTTCACGAAGAAAACATTGATAATTTTAGTAAGCATGAGGATCAAGAGCTATTTCATCACAACAATGACCAAATCGATGACGAGGGTGTTATCGTACCAACGTCACCTTTATTGCAATATCATCAACCTAGGCATCAAGTGGAATTGAACCTCAACCATCTACCACAATACATTGATCACCACCATTTCGTTCCGCAACAAGACCGTGTACAACCACCAACTGGTGCACTTAAGGTTGGCATGACCTTCGATGAAAAAGCACAATGTATTCGAGCAATCAAAGAATGCAACATTAGATATCATTTTGACTGCAAACCAATATATTCTAACTAGAGAAGGCTAAACTTTGTGTGTAAATCACATGAAAATGGTTGTATATGAAGCTTAGGCGCATGCAATTCAAAGACACATGAGAAATGAATTATCAAGAGTATCAAAGGTCAGTATACTTGTCTCACGCCAATACTCATACAACATCATAGGCAACTCGATAAACACATCATAACACAGATCATCCAACCCATTGTCAAAATGAACCCAACATGTCTCCATCAAAATGTTGATTGTAGAGATAAAAACATTCATGAATTATACTCCATCCTACAAAAAGACATGGTTAGCAAAGCAAATAGTGTGGGAGATGATTCTAGGAAATTGGGAAGAATTGTATGTCAAACTACCAAAACTTTTGGTATCTTTGCAATCTTGTATTCTCGGGATTGTGGTTCCTAGTCAAACAAAATCCATGTAAGAGGGAGAAATGATAACTGGCAAAAAAGTGCCTAAACGTGTCTTTTGGTCATTTGGTCCATGCATTAATGGGTTTGCATACTGGAACCCATTGTACAAGTAGATGATTTACGTGAAGTATACTAGTATGTTATTGATAACTTACAACACAAGACGATGCTAACCATATCTTTTCGATTGCCTACGCCATTGTAGAAGAATTTGAGAAGACATGTTATTCCGCAGAGTAACATTTAAATTATTTCAAATAGGCACTGTTCGCTTCCGACAAGTGCACTAGATCGGGCAAGTAGTATAAAATGGTAAGAACCGAGTATCGAACTCTCGGGAAACTTGTGTTACTTGGTAAAGCTATTTTAGTAAATAGGTGTCTAGTGTGAAAAGAGATGTATTTATATGAACAGATGTGTAAACTAACTACTAAAAAGGGAAAATCACGTGAGAAATGATGCGTGAAGACAAGAAAGTGACACGTTGGTCTTCCTAGTAGGTGCATAATGCTCAAAGGATATTCTCTATTTAACAATGCTTATGTGTTCTATGGTGTCTCCTGAAATGCTAAACCCCGATTCCTCATGATAGTCTAGCCTAATCTTGATCAAGAATCGTCCGCAGATTCCTCTTGTTGGACTAAACTCAACCATGATCGTATTAAGATAAACATACAACAACTAGGTTACCGTACCCCAATTCCTCATGAAAATACGACAAACTAGCCCTATCCTATCAAGTTCGAAGAATCAGACCAGTTTCCACTGTTGAATGATCCTAAAAACACATACATCTACGTGATGAAGGAAAAAGCATGGTAGAATGAAGTTCTGATAGTACAGTGAACACACAAAACATCATTAAATAGAAAAAAGGATATTTACATCAAGTACCTACAAGGAAGATCCAACAGAGGATTTAGCTTTCCATAATTGGGAAGCTTCCTTTACAACAAAGAAAAGAGAAAGATGAAAGATTGCAGAAATACAAGTGGTGGGGATGTCTCCTCCACCTCTAGGACCTCTCAATCGCTCATAAACTCAGCTCACGCTCTCAGGACAACTTCCTTTTCCAGCTCTGGTCTCTGCAGATCTTCACACAACAAAATCTCTCAAACTCTCTGGAATTTGGACCTCTCTCTCTAGACCTGAAGACATGCAAGAGCTCCTCAAGAAAAATAGCCAAACTCCCTTTCTAAATCTGATTTCAGGCTTAAATAGGTGGCTTTGTTCGTGCTCGTGCGCTTAGCACGACTCTGATCCGCTCAGCGCACATTAGTGAATATCGGCTTAGCGCATGCTTTTTTCGCTCAGCAGATGGATTGAAGCGGTATGCTTAGCGGGATGACCATTCGCTTAGCGAACATGCACAACTCATCCTTTTTCCATATTCTTCCTCGCACTCAGCTGAGGAGGGTTGCGCTTAGCGGATGGCTCGCTAAGCTAGCAGATTAGTTTAGCGAGAAGGTGAAAATCAGCACTTCACAAACTTGCCTAAATAACCTGAAATTGAGAGAAAATGATTATTAAACACACAAAATAGAATTACTAAGTATTTATTACCTATCTTTAACTAAAAGAACTTATAACACTATAAAATAACCATAAATTGGAGGAGTTTGATACAATTTACACAAGTTTTAAACACAAAAGTTAGTCGTATTCACCGACTAACAGGCACCCCTCCATCATAAGTGCCTACAACAACCCTAATAACTTATGGGTTAGGAACACATGCATGTGCCACATTATACAAACCCAAACTACAAACATTTGAATAAACCACTCATGTAGGTTGGGGAGAATCTTCAATATTTTATTTTTTCATTAAACTATATTTTAATTCAAATTTCATAACGTATTAAATTGGTTGAATACTTATAGGATACGCATACACAAAGAATATGCATTGGCAGCATCTCCTGGATATTTGTATGAATAAGCCAAATGCAGCTGAATGGCTTGATCATTTACCCAAAAAATATTGGCTACAATGCTTCGATGAAGAGAAACATTGAGGACATATGACTCCAAATTTGTCTGAGTCGATTAATTTCATGTCTAAAGGCACAAGATATTTGTTGGTTGGTTAGTTTAGGAGATGTACTTCAAGACTACAGAACTTTTGGCTATTAGAGGCCGACAAACCCATACAATGATCAACTCCAACTCACATTATTTTGAAGTCGTCTCTAAGGCAATTAATAACGGTCGGTAGGAGGAATCAAATATGCACATTGTTAATAAATTTGAAAAACACAATCACACATTTATTGTAATAGAGACCACTTTGAAGGTTTAGGGTCATGTTACAATCTCAAAAATTGTGATTGTGGATGAATATCATGCTAAACATTTACCTGTGTTCTAAGGTAATTGTTGTTTGTAAATATGTCAATGTTGATACCATGAACTATGTGCCGCCAACACATCTACGACAACTCCTTTGGTTTACTGTCACACGAATTAATGTGGCAAGAAGTGCAAACGGTCATCTTTTTAAATCGCATTCCTCCGAGAATGAACGAAAAATTGAATGGGATACCAGAAAAAAAAAAGTGAAATTTATCTGTAACAAGGCCATAACATAAAAAAATTATCCCAATATACCTTATCTTTAGCTTTTAGTTAATAAATATTATTGTTTATGTATTTTATTTATAATGTAATGTACTATGGTATAAATTAATTATTATTAAACCAAAAATATTATCAATTTTTTAAAACTAAATCATATAAGAAAAAAATTATATTTAATAAAATAATTTTTATAAAAAAATATAATATTTTAAAAAATAAAGTTAGAAAGTTGGGCACTGAATTCCCAACTTCTTAACTTCGTTAAAAAATATTTTTTAAACAAAATTTAAAAAAAAATAGCACAGGTTGAGAAGTTGAGATGATCAAATCCAACTTCTCACCAACATTAAAAAGAAGTACACTTCAAACATTTCTTTTAAGTATGGTGTATGACATTTCTTTTAAGATCGATATACTTTGAGAAATTAGAGGAGAGAGAAGGTGTAATTGGGTAAAAACAAAGATTGTTGGCCTTCAAATTACTAAATATCTGGTTGAACTTGTCCAAGATGAATTGGAATGACTACTTAGAGGCTTTAAAGTTTAAAGTCTTAATACATATAATATTGTAAAAAAAATGCATATACTATCTATTTATGAAATTTATTAATTTTTACATCTTTATTATATTTAATATAAATGTGTTAACAAGTTATATTAATAATATATTTTTAAGATATTATTTAGTTATATCTTAGTCATGTATTCATGTTAAAAATAAGACTGTGTATATTAACAACAACAACAACAACAACGCCTTATCCCACTAGGTGGGGTCGGCTACATGAATCAACTTCCGCCATAATGTTCTATCAAGTACCATACTTCTATCCAAACCATTAATTTCGAGATCCTTTTTGATAACCTCTCTTATAGTCTTTTTGGGTCTTCCTCTGCCTCGAATTGTTTGTCTTCTCTCCATCTGGTCTACTCTCCTTACTACAGAGTCTACCGGTCTTCTCTCTACATGCCCAAACCACCTAAGTCTATTTTCCACCATCTTCTCTACAATAGGCGCTACTCCAACCCTCTCTCTAATAGCTTCGTTTCTAATTTTATCCTGTCGAGTCTTACCACACATCCACCGCAACATCCTCATCTCCGCTACACCTACTTTATTCTCATGTTGGCTCTTGACCGCCCAACATTCTGTTCCGTACAAAATCGCCGGTCTTACCGCAGTCCGATAAAACTTTCCCTTTAGCTTGATCGGTACCTTTGCATCACATAACACCCCCGATGCTTTTCTCCATTTCATCCATCCTGCTTGAATGCGATGATTCACATCCCCTTCAATTTCCCCATCATCCTGTATTACAGACCCAAGATATTTAAACCGTGTGACTTGAGGGATAATATGGTCTCCTATTTTCACCTCTGAGTTAGAAACCCTCCTTCTTTTGTTGAACTTACATTCCATATACTCCGATTTGCTTCTGCTTAGGCGAAAACCATGTGTTTCTAGAGCTCGTCTCCAAGTTTTCAACCTCTCATTCAACTCCTCCCTCGACTCTCCAAGGAGGACTATGTCATCTGCAAAAAGCATGCATCTCAGCGCTATCTCTTGGATTTGTTCCGTGAGGACATCCAGAATTAAGGTAAAAAGGTAGGGGCTAAGGGTTGACCCTTGATGTAAACCAATTGTGATGGGAAAATCGTCTGACTCTCCACCCTGTGTCCTAACACTAGTCGATACCCTATCATACATATCTTGGATAGCTCGAATATATGCAACCCTAACCCCTTTCTTCTCTAGAGCTTTCCACAAAATCTCTCTAGGCACTCTATCATACGCTTTCTCCAAGTCAATAAAAATCAAGTGCAAGTCTTGTTGGGCCATGCGATATTGCTCCATCACCCGCCGTAATAAATAAATCGCTTCCATGGTCGACCTTCCCGGCATGAAACCAAATTGATTCTCAGTAACTTGAGTCTCCTTTCTTAATCTCCGTTCGATCACTCTTTCCCATAATTTCATGGTATGACTCATGAGCTTGATTCCCCTATAATTTGCACAATTTTGTATATCCCCCTTGTTCTTATAGATTGGCACTAACGTGCTTCTCCTCCATTCCTCCGGCATGCGTTTTGACCTCATAATTTCGTTAAAGAGTTCGGTGAGCCACTCAAGACCTCTATCTCCAAGAGTTTTCCATACTTCAATAGGTGTGTTGTCTGGCCCCACCGCCTTACCATTACTCATTCTTTTCAACGCTTCCTTTACTTCCTGTTTCTGAATCCGACGATAGTACTTATAGTTCCGGTCCTCTTCTCTTGTGTCTAGACTGCTAGAGTCATATCCATATCCATCATTAAATAAGTTGTGGAAATACGCCTTCCACCTTTCCTTGATATCTTTGTCATGCACTAAGACTTTGCCTTCTTCATCCTTAACACACTTTACTTGATCCAAATCTCTAATCTTCCTCTCTCTACCCTTAGCAAGACTGTGTATATTAGAAGAAAGAAAACCCCTTTATTTAGTTACTTTATAAGAACAAATGTACTACTAAATATCTTACACCTACCTAAGGTTCATATCTTTCACAGCATAGTTACCTCCTTACCAGTGGATAGAGTATGAGGTTCGGATACTGCTACTACGACAAACGCCAATAACAATGGAACCTCTCTCATTCTCCACCTCGCACTTATCCATTCCCACCAAAACCACCCTTTTCTCCCCCAAACACCATCCTCCCTCCGCCTCTGCCGCCACCACCACCGTATCCTTCTCCCACAAACCACCGTCAGACTCCAACAGCGCTGCCACCCCTCGCCGCCCCTCCAAACCCCCCAAAGCCACACCAATAACTCCTCCCTCAAACCCTCTCGCTAACAAGCTATGGCTCACAAGCAAACTCTCCCCTCCTCCTCCTCCTCCGCCACCGCCACCGCCACCACCGGAAATTGACACCGAAACCAAAAAAGAGAGCGGCGGTGAAGGCGCGGATTCTGATTCCCGGAATTTCGATTTCCGGCAGCCGGGGAAGATCTTCGTGGGGAACCTGCCGGCGTGGGTGAAGAAGCCGCAGGTGGCGGAATTCTTCCGGCAGTTCGGCCCCATACGTAGCGTGATTCTGTTCAAGGGCCACCACGACACGGAGCGGAGCGCGGGGTTTGCCTTCGTCATCTACGACGGCGGCGAGGGGGACGAGACGAAGGCGGACAAGGCGGCGATGAGGGCGGTGGAGTTCGACGGCGTCGAGTTCCATGGGAGGGTGCTGACAGTGAAGCTCGACGACGGGAAGAAGATGCGGGAGAGGAGTGAAGAGAGGGCGCGCTGGCTGCAAGGGAATGGTGGTGATAAGGGAGAGTACCCGTCCACGAGGCACAAGGAGAGGGACGGGTCCAGGAAGAGCTTCCAGAAGGTTCTGGAAACCCAGCCAGAGAATTGGCAGGCCGTTGTGACCGCCTTCGAGAGAATTAAGAAGGTTCATTATCTTGTTCTATATGCTATTCTTATATTAGTTGTTGCTTCTATTAACTCTTTACTCTGTTTAGAAGGGTTGCTTGTGTAGTTTTTCATATAGTAGAGAAGTAGTTAGTAGGTAGAGTCTTTTTTTTTTGTCTACACCACAAGTATCTTCTACTGGAGGCAATCCTGTTTGAGCCGGATAGGACCACTATGGGCGACAAAACTCTCCCTTCAAGTATTTAATGTAGCTGCGTACCCAGGACTTGAACCTGAGATCGGTAAAGCTAGAGTTTGGTTGGATAAACTTCTCTCTAACTACTAATCTTAGAAGAAAATAAGAAAAAAAATGAAATATGTCACTAGCTAAAATTAGCTTATGCACAAGTTAAAAATCGGATTTTGGAGAAGCTTTCTACTAATTATCTTATGCACAAGTTAAAAATCAGATTTTGCAGAAGCTAATATGAGAGAGTTTCTACAAATTAGCTTATGTATGAGTTAAAAATCAGGTTTTGGAAAAGCTAATATCAGAGAGTTTTTACAAATTATCTTATGCATAAGCTAATTTTAACGTATGGAAAAGCTAATTTTAGTTTTCCTTCTTATTTTCTTCCCCTATAAGTTGTTATGGAGAAGCTTGTCTAGTGGAAGCTTATGATTGAAGGGCATTTGGTTTGATTTTTTTTCTTTCTATTTTCTGAATTCTGGTTTTATTTTATTTCTTGCTTTCTGAAGTTTAATCAGAAAACAGTGAATGAAAGCATAAAATAAGGAAAAGTAGTTTTCACTGTTTCCAATACATACTTCTGTAAACAAGAAATGAAGTTAATTTTTGGTTTTTACCTTAATAACAACATCGGTGAGACATTGCTATAAGTCATTAAAACGAGGGGGCACAAATATGATGTTTGGAAATTAAAGAGAAAATTTGAAGCCATAGAAGTTGTTTTGTGGAAAACTTGAACTGTTTGGCCTCTGTTTCACCATTACTGAAGAGCAATGGATAAGAGTTGGGGATTTTTTATTTTTCTAGTTGAGGGTGGGGGGCGTTTGAAGAGAAAGGACTCCAGAGGGCAACTAGACAAGATAGATGACAGGTTTCTCGATTTTCTTAGGTTGCACTAGTTTATTTGTTGCATGCTAATGTATGCAGCAGTATGTGTCGCCAAAGCTATTGTGAACATAAATCTCTGAGATAAGGGAGTAACACATTATGATAAATGTTCTTTTGTTGTCATTAGTTAAAAATTCTTGTTTACATTGTATTATTATTGAAGAGGGCATCAAAAACTATGGCAAATTAGAAATAATGATTATTAAGTTTTGGTATTTTTGTGTGAAGAAAATAAGATCTTTGTTTTAGGTCAGAGCCAGTGGTAGATTTATGATAATACTTCCTTTTATTTTGCAAAAAGGAAGTGACATCTTTTTTTGCATACACGTAGATGGCTGAATGAAAATTTTTAATGCGCACCTGAGAGTTCTGTGTTTATCTTTTGTAATTTTAATTATAAGTAATAAGTAATTGTTCTTTGATTCATTTTGTTGTTATTAATTTTCCAGCCTGCTAGAAAAGAATATGGCTTGATGGTTAAATATTATGCACGACGAGGGGATATGCATCATGCACGCCAAACATTTGAGAGTATGCAAGCAAGAGGAATAGAGCCATCTTCACATGTGTACAGTAGGTATGTTCTTTATACAAAATCATCTGTATTAGAGGTGTGGTATAATTTTAACATCTGCTAAAATTGTTTTTACTTTTAACCTAAGGCAACATTCTGATTGGTGTGTGTTGTCATTTCAGAGATGAACATGTGAATGAATTGACTTTTCTTTGTAAAGTTGAATATTATTGATCGGGGAAAAATATTTAACTGTCGAGTTTCTGTTCTTTCAAATGTTTACCATTCAAAAGAAGTCCTCTTTAAACTTGTTCTTTCATTTTTCTCTCTCCTCCTTGGTGTTTAACTCAAGGATTCTGATAGATAGGAACAACATCAGATCACATTTCTCTATAGCCACTTATATCACTTCTCTGTAACTTACAACAGAATTTTCCCACTGGTTGTGCTGGCAGTTAGTTACCCCAAGTCGTGCCAATTTTCTCGCCCAATTGGGACTATGATCCCCTACAATTCTTCCTCACATACACTGTCACAATACAAGGGTTTTTAGCATTCTTTAGGGATTCTGTTTGGTATTCTGTATTTTTTGTTTTTCCATTTTTATTTTGTTCTTTGGTTTAAGGAGAATATTATCCCCATCTTACAGTTTTTTTTCCTTCAAAATTAAATTTCTTTTATGAAAAAAGAAAAAGCACTATGACTATTGTTTCTTCTGACTTTAATAATTAATACATGTTAAATGTTTGCAGTCTTATTCATGCTTATGCAGTTGGTAGAGACATGGAAGAAGCTTTACATTGTGTTAGAAAGATGAAGGAGGAGGGAATTGAAATGACTATAGTGACATACAGTATAATTGTGGGAGGATTCGCTAAAATGGGCAAGGCTGAGTAAGTAAACCAGATAAATTCCCCGTTACTGTATCCTTTTATTAGAAGTATTGTTTGTACTTGTTAGTTTTTTTTTTTCTTTCTTTTGTTCATATACCAACTCAAAAGATTAAGCTATTAAGTGAACCTATACAAATGGTTTCTGTCTCTAACTCATCCCATTAACTTGGGATTGATGTTTGGCTAATATACATGCCCACTTTAATTGTGCTGTTTTTTTAAAATTTTTATAATAATTTCATAAAGAATGTAGCCAGCAAGGATTCAATTTGTACTACTTGGTTATAGAACTTTGATACCATGCCAAAGGGAAAAATTGAAAGGTGTCCAGATTGATTTTTATGCGGCTAGCGTAGACTTTCATTTTGGTTCCAGACTTCCAGTTCAATGCACTGGGGTAAATCTTTTAAGTTTAAAGGATAGTTGACACCAGTTTTTCTGGAAAAGCATACGGTTGTGGCAGAAAATTGGAAATGAAGATGTTTGGGTTATATAGATAAAAAGAAAATACTTTGTATTTATTGTCTAACAGAAAACCTGAATCCAAACAATAAACAAAAATTTCAAAACTGATAATGCCAGAATGGAATCCTAGCAACTGATTGCCACTGAACTTTAGAAGTGGAATGCCAATTTTTCCTGCTTATAAGGAAGCCAAAAACCTGCACACTTTATTGTAAAAATTAATTATCTAGGTTAGATTCCATTATTAACTACCTCATTTATTTAGCTCTTCTATTCTCCTTTTTAATAAAAATATGGAAAATAAACTAATAAAGTTGCATCAGTCACTGGAGATCAATTGATCTTCTGAACTCCCAACCACCAAAGTGCAAAGTGCACTGCTATAGCTGGGTTTTGTTTTTTTTTCTCTTACTAAAGTAATTGAATATTTGGTTTTGCTGGTTTGTTCACTTCTGGTTTTTCATACTTAAATAACCCCACTCTCACGATTTCTCTATTCTCTTCCCTGTGCTGGTGTGAAAGTTTTGATCTTTGATATTGGGAAATAATTTGAGGGCCAGTTCATAAATGAGTGAAGAGTAAAGCATCAGTTTGTATCATGGAGATAACTATTTGATGTTGCTTTGGAAGTGCTGCAGATCATTGGTTTAAGGAGGCCAAAGAGAAGCTCCCATCTTTAAATGCTGTCACTTATGGGAGCATAATTTATGCGCACTGGTGAGCATTCATATTTCTTTTAAGGGTTCATTTTTATTTCTATGATATGATTCAAGACCTTTATTTGTCATATGTTGCAAGTATTGGATAGATCATTATTACTAAATGGAGAATTGTCTTCCAAATTTACTTGTGTCATTTCCTTCTTTTTTCCTTTGTGTAATGTTTAGCTGGGAAATAAAAAATTAATATAAGTATCAATGTTTGCCAAGACAAAAAAAATTTCCTCTCAAGTTGTTAATTAAATCAATATTAGGTTAAAATTTAAACAAATTAACCACTCAATTATTGACTGACATAGTTAATCTGTTAATGTTTTTATCTATTATTGTAACCTAGATTTCTGTTTTTGTAAGTTTCCAATTTTTGTCAATGTGCAAATAATTGTCATTTCTTTTCAATTTTCTTCTTGTTTTTGATATCCTGTTGCATTTTACAGTCAAACATGCAATATGGATCGAGCTGAAGCCTTGGTGAGGGAGATGGAAGTACAAGGGATAGATGCTCCCATTGACATATATCATACCATGATGGATGGTTATACAATGATTGGTAATGAAGAGAAATGTTTGATTGTGTTTGACAGACTTAAGGTATTGCTCGTTCATAGTTTTATCATCATCATCACTATTACTATAGTCTTTCTAGTTTCTAGTTTTGGCATGCTATGTGCTCATTGTGTTGTCATCAATTTTATCTTTTAAAAGAAAATGTCCCACTCCATGCGAACATCGAATAGCATAGGGGGACTTAAACATAAATTTCTAACATAAAAATTCCAGATTGTATGTAGGATTCTCTTTCAAAGAGCAAAGTCCGTCCTGTGCTTTTTGCCTGTACACTAGCTTTGCTCCTACGGTCCTCCTACCCACTGCTTACACGTATCTTTCAAGCTAACATTAATGCTTCAGTGGTTTTGTTCATATCCTCAACATGATTTTCTTTGCACTGCAGCTATCATCTCTGTTTCTCAACATTTGCAGTATCCAATCAATGATCTTTTAGGACCTGATCTCTCTCTAGAAATCTCCCAGTCATGCATTGTCCACACTCTCCAGCTGGTTTTTATGTCAGCGTGTCATGGCTCATCTTCAGCCACCTTAGCTGGCAACCATATAGATAATCTCACCTCCCCATTATCTGCATGTCCGTCAACCTTTCACTTGGTTATTTCAGCCACTCTTCCACCTTGGTTTGCCCTGTTTGGCAGTGTGTTTGTCTTCTCATGTCCCCTTATTTGGTTTCTTTCAGTGTGGTTAAACGGAGGAGCTATGGCCACCATGTCGGTTTTTTTTTTGCCAACCGCCATAGGCAATTTTTGAAGGGAGACTTGCTATGGCGGCACCGTAGACCACAATGGCGTGTTATATGACAGAATTTTGGCCTTCCACTGTGTTCTGCCATCTGCCATCGATAACACTTCCTTTCTCGTCTGTATGGCCCTGTTCCATTGCTTCTGTTTGGCTTCATCTTATTTATTTTGCCACGAATTAGCTTATTCCTGAGTGGGTTGCTACTTGCAACACTTCTTCCACTTTTTTGAATTTCCTTTTCCTCTGCCTTGTACTGTTTGTATTACAGTTGTCTATTTGGCTATGGGTTGCTGTAGTCTTGGCTACATTTGTCTGTTTAGCTCAGTTATGATGCTTGTTGTGTTGTTCTCTTCCAGCTGCTAGCTTTTGACTGAGGCAATTCAAGCTGTTTTTGAACTAATTCTTGAGAGATTAATTTTTGCATTTTACCAACTTTTTTTTTAAAGGAAATTTATCTTTCTCACTCTGCAGATATTAGTAGTATTTTTGTAATATTTGTAGTTTTTTAAAAGAAAAGGTGGTAAGTAATTTCCAATTGTTTATTATAGTCTAGAGTTCATGCATAAAGTATATAGTATCTCTCTTTACGTTTTGGTTGTTAGCCTGAGTATCTCTGTTTTTGTTTGAAATTTGTTCCCTTTTTGTTAATTTAGCATGTGCTATATTACTCTCATAGTCAGCTTGATTTATTTGGATATGGTATCTAAAACTGTTGTGATTATTGCACTCAACATTGAATGACACTAACTTTTAATTGTTTTGATGAAGGAATGTGGTTTCTCTCCCTCAGTTATCAGCTATGGTTGTCTTATTAATCTTTACACCAAGGTAAGATATATTTCACATGTGACATTAATTTGGTCATATATGCTATCCTGTTCATTTATCCCATTCAGTAGATACTATTGAAGTTCCTATCATGTAAATCAGACCAATAAAATTCACATTATTTAAGTATCCTTTGTATTAAGATTAATATCAATTTCAAATATATGAAAATATGAATTATTTGATGTTTTTTCAAATTGTGAAAGATCAAGATGATGGACAGTTACAATTCAATGGTTGTTCTGACAAGGATTATATTCTATAAAAGGTTAGGGTGGTATAAGTTTGTCAATTCTTGAACCTGTGCCATTTGATCCTCCTTCCTCAACTACAATTGCATACTATGCACTTCTGATGTTGTTAATGTTCAATAGATTTCTTTAGTAATGCATATAGGAATGATAAACAAGTCTAAAAAAAAAGGGAATAAGCCACTAGGATTGGGCTCGTGGTGAGGGTTTGAATAGTTGACAAGAGCTCTCAGATTTAAACATCAAATGTCTTTGCTGCCAATTTGAAAAAAAGTTGCTCATCCTCAGAAAAATAAGTCTCTGTTATCAATTCTTAATCCTCACTTTTGATCCTTGCACTCTGTTATGGGCATGATTAGTTTTCTTTATTGTGAATTCTTTTCTTGATTGAATGATAATGTATTGAAATTCAGAACCAAATTCCCTTAGAAACACATGAAATTAATATTTGAAAGACTATTTATTTGCAGCTAATAAACTGTCCTTTATGTCCCAAGGTTATAAGAGGCAGATTGAGTTACTGATTTTTCTTTCATTTAATCCTAAAGGCCTCTTGTTTCTTGTTATATGATGTGCTCCTTCATTTATTTCTTTTATTGAAACTGCTTGCTTAATGCTTACTTTTGGCTACCTTAATTTTAGGATGTGGGGAAATTAATTTTGGTCAAACAAACTATTGGAAAAAAACCCAAGTCTCACATCGGCTTGAGTGCCAAGAAAGAGTATATAAGTGGTGGATAACCCTCACCCCATGAGTTAGCTTTTGGGATTGAGTTAGGTTCAAATTCACATTCTAAGATGATATTAGAACCTATCCTAGATCCATCAAAAGGGTCATCCATCATATTATCCACGCATCAAGCCCAAAAGTGTTGGGTGTGAGGGGGTATATTGGGAAAAGCTCAAGTCCCACATCGGCTAGAGATAGTGTCAAGATAGAGTATATAAGTAGTGGATAACCCTCACCCTATGAGCTAGCTTTTAGGGTTGAGTTAGGCTTAAATTCATATTCTAAGACAAACAAATGTATGTGCCACCAGTAATTCTGGCCTGTTGACACCACTCTGTTTTGTCTTCTTTTTCAGATAGGAAAAGTTTCCAAAGCATTGCAGATTAGCAAAATGATGAAAATGTCTGGCATAAAACATAACATGAAGACGTACTCTATGTTGATCAATGGATTCTTGAAGTTGAAAGATTGGGCTAATGCATTCTCCGTTTTTGAAGACTTTACTAAAGATGGTTTGAAGCCTGATGTAGTACTATACAATAACATTATAACAGCTTTTTGTGGGATGAGTAACATGGATCGTGCCATTTGTATGGTGAAGCAAATGCAGAAGGAGCGGTATAGACCTACTACACGCACATTTTTGCCCATTATACATGGTTTTGCTAGAGCTGGGGAGATGAGGAGAGCCCTGGAGATCTTTGATATGATGAGGAGGAGTGGTTGCATTCCCACTGTACACACATATAATGCTCTTATTCTTGGCCTTGTTGAGAAGCGTAAGGTAATCTGTGGTTGACAAACAATTGGTAATTAAAATACACAAATGACATGTCTTGGTTCTTATTTCTCTTATCTTTTGTTTGCTTATGTATATGATTTTCAAAAGTGCAAATGAATCTAAAGAGCTAATTTCTTTTCTAGCAGGCTGAAAAAATAATAACAACAAAATGAATCAAAGAACAATTACTTATAATTAAAATTACAAAAAGATAAACACAGAACTCACAGGTGTGCATTAAAAATTTTCATGCAGCCATCTATGTGTATGCAAAAAAAAAATGTCACTTCCTTTTTTCAAAATAAAAGGAAGTATTATTATAAATCTACAACTGGCTCAGACCTAAAACAAAGATCTTATTTTCTTTTCTTTCACACAAAAATACCAAATCTTAATAATCATTATTTCTAATTTGCCATAGTTTTTTATGCCCTCTTCGATAATAATACGATGTAAACAAGAATTTTTAATTAATGACAACAAAAGAACATTTATCATAATGTGTTACTCCCTTATCTCAGAGATTTATGTTCACAATAGCTTTGGCGACCTTAAACACGTTGCATACATTAGCATGCAACAAATCAGAAAAAACAGACTAGTGCAACCAAAGAAAATCAAGAAACCTGTCATCTATCTTGTCTAGTTGCCCTCTGGAGTCCTACCTCTTCAAACATCCCCCCACCCTCAACTAGAAAAATACAAAAAGCCCCACCTCTTATCAATTGCTCTTCAGTAATGGTGAAACAGAGGCCAAACAGTAAATTTCAGTAAATTAAATAAGGGTTAAATAAGTTTTTGATGCTTGTAGAATTTCAAATTTTGGGTTTTGATCCCTATAATTTACCCCCCATTTTTAGTCCCTCATTCATTTGTATTGCTCATAATTAGTCTCTATGGGGTTAAATATTTGCCTTTTTGTTGCTCAGGCAAAAAAAATTATAGGGACTAAAACCCGAAATCTGAAATTCTATGGGGACCAAAATCTTATTTGACCCATTAAATGATAGAGAGAGAAAATGAGAGAGAAACCGAGAGAGAGAAAGAGAGAGAAACTGAGTGAGGTAAACACAGACAAACAGAGAGAGAGAGAAAGGAGCCAGAGAGAGAATGAGAGACAGGGGGGGAGCGTTTGATCAACACAGTGAGACACACAGGGCGCAACCGCGGGAGACACTTAGAGAGAGGACGACGAGGATGTGCAAGGAGTTGGAGCAATGTACGGGGAAGGTACAGCAAGGAACAATTGCGTAACAGAGATGGAAGGAGAAGCAGCAGAGTAGTGGAATATGATCACCATAGAAATGTGGCAGTGAAGTGGAATACTGAACACGAGGATAACACCGACTATACTACCAACCATGGAGAATGGGTGAAGGTATCTCACAGGAGAAGTAGGAAAGGGTCGGAGAATGGAGGTCGACAAACTATGAGGGGAGATCAACAGCCAGATAGATATATGACGTGGAGAGACAAGGAACATGTCACGACGTTCTACTTTTCAAGATTCCCGGAGGAGATAAGGGAGAGTGATTTGTGGAAGCTTTTCCAGAAATGGGGTAGAGTGAGGGAAGTTTTTATTCCCAGATATAGAAACAAGGTGGGGCACAGGTTTGGCTTCGTCAGGTTCATAGAAGTGGTGGACGAGAGGAGGCTGGAACGACAACTGGACAACAATATTTTCATTGGCGGAATGAAATTGTTTGTCAACAGTCCAAAGTTCGACAGGGGAAAGATGTTTCAAACAAACCTGTATGAAGAAGACATCCAGAAAGAGGGGAAACCCCAGGTGAAGCTCATAGGGAAGCAGCACGCTTATAAGAAAGAACCAGGCTTTGGCCGTAGACAACGGTCCTACGTGGAGGTGGCTAAGGAAGCGACAACGGGGGAAGGAAGTTCTTATATGGTGATAGGAGACGCTCAAGGTATTAAAGGGGATAGACAGAGAAAGATGGTTTTAAGCCCAACCAGAGAGGACAAAGAATGGCTTCAAAGGGCATGGGTCGGGAGATTGAAGAATAGAGGTATGTTCGAAAGATTGGAGGAGGAGTTAAAGTGGACGTTTGAACATGAAGTTCAACCATGTTACTGGGTGGATGACTGGGTGATTCTCCCATACCTGGATGACATTAAGGCGAAACATATGATCAACGAGGAGCGGAAGCACGGATCTTCACCAATATCGGAGCTCCAGAAATGGTCACCGGACATTAAACCTGACCACAGACTCACTTGGGTCCTGCTATGGGGTTTACCGCCGGCTGTGTGGAAACCGGAGTACATGGCGACGGCCTTGACGGATATTGGTGAGATGGTGGAGGTTGACGCATATGTGGAGGACCGGAAAAGGATGGACGTTGCTAGAATCCTCGTGCGAACCAAACGGGGTCTGGGTTTTCAGGAGAACGTGCGGGCTACCATCGAAGGGGAGGATTTTGATCTCAAGGTGGTGGAGGACCTGAGCAGGATAGGGGCGCCTCCGAAGTGTTGTCGGAATAATAGCTGGTTCCCACCATCCCCTCTTTCGACTCTGCCAAACACTCCTTGTTTTGTCGGTGACGGCTCCGATGACTCAGACGGTGGTGCCGAAGACGTGAACGGCGGGCTTTCCAATCTTTGGGAGGATATCCGTCAATCTCAAGCTCGCCGTGACCACTGGGTACAAGCCCTCGGTCACTCCACTTTGGACCGGTCCGATAGCGTTTCGGAGGACGTGGACCAATCAATGGTGAACAAGGGAGAGAGCCTCGTTGGCGCTTGTTCTGGTGCAGATTTCGAACCCCACAACGGTCGGCTTACCCAGAGTGGTAATGGTCTTCTTACAAGGGATGAAAGGCAAAAAATGGCTTGCATGCAGATAGAAAAGTCAGCAGAGAAAAAGATATATGCAGACGAGAGGCAGAAGGGTCAGATTCCTAACGAAAATATGGAAAGCTTAGACATAGACCCAGTGGGGGGCAAGAAGATGGTTTGTTCGTTGGAGGAGGCTCAAGAGACTGGGTATGACAGGTCTGCAAAAAACAAAGGCGTGGTCAACGCTTATTCTGGTTTACATGTTTCAAAGGAAGATGTAGGAGTTTTGGGCCAGAAGCAAATAGGCCCAAGTATATCTGCCACAAAGGTCTATGTTAGAAGAAAGGTGGTGTCGCCCAGTTACAAATATAGACAATACGTTGTCAAACAATGGAGAGTTATTAGAAAGGCAGTGTGCTTTAGTAAAGGTTTTGGGCCTGAACCACGGTGATGATGATATGAAGTTAAAGGAGAGTATGTTGGAAATGGACATCAGAGACAATAAGATGGCAGCTAAGATGGGTATTCATAAACAGCAGATATGATTATTTTATCTTACAACTCAAGAGGTATGGGGAGGGGGTGTAAATGGGCAGCCATTAGACGGATCATTTCAAAATTTAAGGTGGATATTGCGTGTTTTCAAGAAACTAAAAAAGAGAGTTTTACTAAGGTTATTTGTCAGTCTCTTTGGGGGGATGCAGATGTTTCATGGGACTTTGTTCCTTCAACTCAAGCTGCTGGTGGGTTACTGTGCTTATGGAACAATTCTCTCTTTGAGGTGGAAAGGAGGGTGAAAGACAGCAATTTCCTGATGCTTGAAGGAACTTGGCTTCATAACAATCAGAAGATATTTCTTGTTAATATTTATGCACCTTGCGATTCTGTTGGGAAGAGAGCCCTTTGGGATAACCTGAAACAGCTTAAAGCTTCTAATCCTCCTGGAGTTTGGTGTTTTTTGGGAGACTTTAACAGCATTAGAAGTCAGCAAGAAAGACTTAGTTCCTCCCAAAGTGTTCCAGATCACATGGGTATTTCAGATTTTAACCAATGGATCCAGGATATGGAGATTCAGGAGGTTAAGAGTGCTAGGAGTACCTTCACGTGGATCAGACCCAATGGTAGTGTGAAGAGTAGGCTTGATAGGTTCCTGGTTTCTGACCAGTGGTTATCTACCTGGCCTGATAGCTGCCAACATGTCCTTCCAAGGGACCTTTCTGATCACTGCCCAACTATTCTGCAGACCAAGATGGTGGATTGGGGTCCTAAGCCATTTAAGGTTGCTGATTGGTGGATTAATCAGAAAGGGTATCATAAACTAGTGAAGGAGACTTGGTGTAATGCTCAGCAGGGGGGTTGGGGGGGTATTGTGTTAAAAAACAAGCTGAGGCATCTAAAGGAGGTCATTAGGCAGTGGAGTAAAGAATATGGTTTCATTAATGATAAAGGAATTCAGAAAATCCAGCAAAAGCTCAATGAAGTGGAAGACATTGCTTCCTTTAGAAATCTATCCGAGGAAGATATCAGGAACAGGAGAGAGTTACAACAGCAACTGTGGGAGGCCTCAAATGCTTTTGAATCCCTCTTAAGACAGAAATCTAGAGAAAAATGGTTGAAACAAGGGGACTGCAATTCTGCTTATTTCCATAAAGCCATAAATTTCAGAAGAAACTATAATAGTATGCAAGGAATTCTCATTGGTGATGTATGGGTTCAGGATCCTATTGTAGTCAAGAATGAAGCTGTGAGTTATTTCCAAAATAGATTTTCTGAAATGCATAAGTTCAGACCTACCCTTGATGGAGTTCAATTTCCATCTATCAATCAGAGGCAGAGGGATATTATGTCTGCTCCTTTCTCAGACCAGGAAATCAAAGAGGCAGTGTGGAGTTGTGGTGGGGAAAAATGCCCTGGACCGGACGGATTTAATTTCAATTTCTTAAAAGAATTTTGGGAGGTGGTAAAAGCTGACTTCAGCAGATTCGTGAATGAGTTTCATGTTCATGGCTGCTTCCCTAGGGGCAGCAATGCTTCTTTCCTAGCTCTAATTCCCAAAATTCATCACCCTCAGTCTTTTGATGATTACAGACCAATTTCCTTGATTGGTTGTATGTACAAGGTCATAGCCAAGTTGCTAGCAAATAGATTGAGGCTTGTTATATCTGCTCTCATTGATGAGAGACAGACAGCTTTTATTAAAGATCGACACATCCTGCATGGGGTTTTAATCCTTAATGAGGTGATAGAGGAAGCTTGCAGATATAGGAAGCCAGTGATGATCTTCAAGGTGGACTTCGAAAAAGCTTACGATTCAGTCTCATGGTCGTTTCTAGACTATATGTTGCAGAGAATGGGTTTCTGCCCAAAGTGGAGACAATGGATTTCTGCTTGTCTCACAACAGCAACCATATCAGTCTTAGTCAATGGCAGTCCCACAAAGGAGTTTGTCCCTTCCAGGGGCTTGAGGCAAGGAGATCCTTTAGCCCCTTTGCTTTTCAACATAATAGGAGAAGGCATCACAGGTTTGATGCGGGAGGCAGTGCAGAAAAATCTGTATAGAAGCTACTTGGTTGGAAAGAAAAAGGAGCCCATTAACATTTTACAATATGCTGATGACACGGTTTTTGTGGGAGAAGCCCATTGGGAGAATGTTCTAGTTTTGAAGGCCATGCTGAAAGCCTTTGAGTTGGCTTATGGGTTAAAGATCAACTATGCCAAAAGTAAGTTTGGGATATTTGGAGGGATGGTTAGCTGGACAAATGAGGCAGCTCAGCTTCTGAACTGCAGGCAAATAGAAACCCCTTTCTCTTATCTAGGTATTCCAATTGGGGTTAAACCATCAAGTGCACTGGTATGGGAGCCTCTGATCAACAAATGTCAATCAAAGCTATCCAAATGGGCCCAAAAGAACATATCTATGGCAGGGAAGGTGACTCTTATAAATTCTGTTCTCAACGCATTACCAATTTATCTGCTTTCTTTCTTCAAGATACCTCAAAAGGTGGTTCATAGATTGGTGACTCTCCAAAGGAATTTTCTGTGGGGTGGAGATATGGAGCATAAGAAAATACCGTGGGTCAAATGGGAAGAGGTCTGTCTTCCTAAGGCTGAAGGGGGACTAGGGATTAAAGATATTGCTAAATTCAATGAAGCTCTGCTGGGCAAATGGATTTGGGCTTTGGCTTCTGACCAGCAACAGCTATGGGCCAGAATTATTAACTCCAAATACGGTGGATGGAAAGAGTTCCAGCTTGGAAGAGAAAAAAGAGGTTTTTCCAACTGGTGGAAAGATCTGAGAAAGATTTATCACCAGTCTCAGCACAGCACATTTCATCAAAATATGGTTTGGAAGATAGGTTGTGGTGATAGAATTAATTTCTGGACTGACAGATGGGTAGGGGAAAGCACTCTCAAACAGCAATATAATCAACTCTTCAACATAAGCAGTCAGCAACACAGCCTTATTTCCATGATGGGTAATTTCGATCAGAATAATTGGAGATGGGATTTGAAGTGGAGGAGAAATCTATTTGATCATGAACTTGATTTGGCAGTGAGTTTTATGGAAGACATCACTTCCATATGCATTCAGAGACATGTAAAGGATATTATGGTATGGAAAGCTGAACCTAATGGAGTTTACTCCACCAAGTCAGCTTACAGTCTAATGCTGAAGTCAAATGATTCTGGTTCACAAGCAGGCATTTCCAAGCTAATATGGAATCTGAACATACCCCCAAGGGCAGCAATTTTCATTTGGAGACTTCTTAAAGACAGGCTCCCCACTAAAAGGAATCTTTTAAGGAGAAATGTGGATATTCAAGATGCTGAGTGCCCTCTATGTGGCCAAGGGCAGGAGGAAGTGGGGCACCTCTTTTTTAATTGTGAAAGGACAACAAAGCTGTGGTGGGAATCAATGGGATGGATCAAGGCTGTAGGACCTCTTTCCGCCTCCCCATTAAATCATTTTGCTCAATTTTGTGATGGTTTTGGGGCAAACATAAATCAGAGTAGATGGAGGGCTTGGTGGGTTGCCCTAACTAGTACTATATGGCAACACAGGAATCTTTTGATTTTTCAAGAAAAACCTTTTGATCCATATAAAGTCATGGATGAGGCCTTGTACCTTCGTTGGTCTTGGCTTAAATCTAAAGAGAAAGGCTTCGATATTAGTTTTAACCACTGGTCTTCCAATATATCGGAATCCTTTGGTTAATCTAAGTCGGCTTGCCTTTTTATTGGGTTAGCATGGGGTTTTTTGGAGGGCAGCACCAGAGGTGCTTGTATATCTGTTTTTCAGTACCACTTGTACTACTTTGATCAGATTATTAATAATATATATATTTTGTGCCTTCCAAAAAAAAAAAATATACATATGTATTCTAGAAGTGAATTAAATACACCTGATTTTCTTAAAGTTCTGAGAGTTGGAAAGTTTTTAAATTAATTGATTACTCTCAAGTTAAAATTGGCACAACCGTGGCATGCACTGCTAGCTTCTGTTGCTTCTTACTGTTATAAACTTTCAACAGTGTTGCATTCTTGAAAGAATTGGAGAAACATTAAAATAAAGGCTAACCATTGATGATGAAAAATGCTAAATTCGGTAACTATGTTTTATGCTCTAGTTATTTAGTTCAGTTTGTTTCAGTGTGCATTTAGTAGTAGTATAAACTAAAAAGTCTCAATGTTAAAGATTTTCCTAATTCAATCAGGACTAGCTACAGGAATATTAATTGGTTTTGTTAAAAAATCGGATCCTAATTGTCTTTTGATATTTGATTGGTTAGTTTTACCACAAACAAATTGCTCTCTTTGAGATGTGGTTCAATCCAACCCTAGTTGTGATGCCTACAGGACCCTAAGTGCAATGTCTGAGTTTCATGTCATCTTCTCAGCAGCTATTCTGTCTTCTTTGATATTTGACACTACCAAGATTTATTTACATTGCAGATAAAATAAAAACCCATCCTATCAAAGCCCTAATTATCTTTTTGGTTTAACTCTGGTTTAGTATGATTGAATTACAAACTGTTAGATATACAGAGGGATGTTTCTGTTAGTTTTATTGTTTTAGTGCATGCATCGTTAGCTTTTCGTACATTCTTAAATAATGTTATTTTTCTTGTAGATGGCCAAGGCTGTAGCAATATTGGATCAAATGAATGTGGCAGGTGTTGGACCAAATGAGCATACATATACAACTCTTATGCAAGGTTATGCTTCACTGGGTGACACTGAAAAGGCCTTTCAGTACTTTTCAGTGTTGAGGAATGAGGGCCTGGAGATTGATGTCTATACTTACGAAGCGTTATTGAAGTCATGTTGCAAGTCAGGCAGAATGCAGAGTGCCCTTGCAGTCACAAAAGAAATGAGTGCAAAAAATATTCCAAGAAACACTTTTGTCTATAACATACTAATTGATGGGTAAGATTAAATTACATCTGATCTGACAATCAAACTTGAACTTTTCACTTGCTTATAAATATATATATATATATATATATATTCTTGAATGATGGCATTATCTATTTTTTTAACTTTTTTTTTCCATGTGTACATGTTTGGATGCTTTAACATTTTTGTCTATTGATGACTTCACAACCTGCTTTATATGTTAGTAACCTAGTTTTATTTATTAGTTGGGCTCGTAGAGGTGATGTTTGGGAGGCTGCAGACTTGATGCAACAAATGAGAAAAGAAGGAGTTCTACCAGACATCCATACCTACACTTCTTTTGTAAATGCCTGTTGCAAAGCTGGGGATATGCAGGTATGATGGCTGTTGTCTGTTGAGAAATATAATTTATTATTAAGTTTGTGGTTACTTATAGTGGACTAAAAAGTAAGGGTATAAACGTCCCATTTGGCTCATCTTCATCGTCATTTTGCATAACAATGTATTGCGTGCAAAATCCTTGCATGTTATTTAGTCTCATTTCTTTTCTTTCTGTTTATTTATATCATTGTTAACCAGTTTTTCTTCTTCCTGGCAGAAAGCAACAGAGATTATCCAAGAAATGGAAGCATTTGGTATAAAACCTAACCTCAAAACCTACACCACTCTAATAAATGGTTGGGCGCGTGCTTCTATGCCAGAGAAGGCTTTGAGTTGCTTTGAAGAGATGAAGCTAGCTGAATTGAAACCAGACAAAGCAGCGTACCATTGTCTTATGACATCTTTGCTATCAAGAGCCACTTTTGCTCAATCTTACGTTTACAGTGGTCTCTTGTCTGTATGTAGAGAGATGATAGAGTCTGAGATGACTGTCGACATGGGAACTGCGGTTCACTGGTCAAGATGTTTACGCAAGATTGAGAGGACTGGAGGGGAACTAACAGAAGCCCTACAAAAGACCTTTCCTCCTGATTGGACCTCACATAATGCTCTTGATGTCAATAGTGGTGAAACACAAACTGCAGATCTTCAAATTGATGATGAAGACGAGTACGAGGACGATGTACATTATATTGTTAATGGAGTCAATGATGATGATGATGCTGTTATCTCATAGTCATACAGGTGGTAGCCCCCCCCCCCCCCCCCCCCCCTCTAGAAATCACTCTGGACTTTTAAGTAATTTGAGCTAGTCAGACGAATCCACCTTTATGGAACAAAGTTTTTATTTATTTATTTATATGAATTCAAAATCTTATTTGAAGGGGGTTGAACTTTTTGTTACTTGGATCAAAGTGTTAGATGTGTTTTGTAAAACTGAAAACACAATTTTTACTTTCAGGAAAATTTTTATTTTAAAAATTTGTTGAAAGACACTATTAGGTTTGATAATATGATAAGAGGTTATACTGCAACAAAAAAAAAAGCTCAAGTAATAACTTAATATCTGTTACAATGTTTAGATGGTGAACATATTATTGGTTACATAGATTAATTTAAAAATTTTGTTGGTTACATGGACTTATTTATAATATCAAGATTAGGGGATTCATTTTGAAAATATAAATAAAAGGAAGAGGAAAATCTGTGTTCTTACTTTAGAGAAATAGCTGATAGAGTTTGTTAGATTTTTGAGAGTAGATACATGTAACACTCACTTGAGGTGGTTAGACCTCATAAATTCCAAGTTGAGAATTGCCATAGAATATTGATTAATTGAATAAGATGATTTTACAAGAGTACATGCATTTATAGGAAAACACACGTGGTTAAAAGCTACACCTACATAATCACCACAAAAATTAAATAAAGAGTAGGCATGACACCCACACGGGGCGGGGTCGGGGAGTAGTCCCCCGCTCTCCATCCCCAGACTTTACCTTGCTCTCTATCCCCATTATTTTGGTGGGGGTATTTTTTGTCCTGTCCCCATTTTACATTAAAAAATGTCAAAAATTATAAAAATATTATTATTTTTTTATTTTATCTTAATTTTTCAACAATAATAAATTTAAGTTTTAATTTTAAGTTTAAAACATGACTAAAAATACCAAAATAAATCAATAATAATAGTAATAAAATCACACAAGTATAAAAGCATCCAAGAAATATTCAAGTACACATTAATGTTACAGTATTACACAATAAAAAATAATAAAGCTAGCATAACATTACAAGTCTTCATACAATAAATTAACATCATCATATTGAATCAAGTCTTCATACTTTCATCCAAGTGCAACGAAACATCTTCAACATCAAACTTACACGATGAAAAACATGTAAGTATGTGTTTAGAAAATATAAAAAGTCATGAATTAATATAATAAAATTTTCATACCGTTGGCGTTGTTGTGTCTACATCGTCAACTATTGAGCAAAATTTCATCTTTGATTTTAAGGAACCTAATGACACCATTATGCAATCATTAAAATAAATTAATTGCTTAGAAGAAAAATTTACACGTAAAATTAAATTTATTACCTTCAATCTCATTTTGTAGCTAATCTTGAGAGCACATTAATGCCTCAACAGTGTCTTCATTTAATTTGCTACGATGTGGAGTCAAAAATTGTTCACCAATGCTAAATGCAGACTCTGAAGCAACCGTTGAGATAGGAATAGCTAGAAAGTCTTTAGCAATCCTTTGCAAAGTAGGATACTTGACTCCAATGTTTTTCCAATATCCCAAAATGTCAAAGTTACTAATATTTGATTGATTAAACAATACAGACTCCTCCAAGTATAAATCCAATTTAGATTTAACACAATTACCAGAAGAAGTTTCTTGAACATATTTTAAAAGTCAGAACTCCAATCAACCTTTCCACCATTATTATCCAAACCAGACACTATTGAAGATGAAGTGGAAATAGAAGTAGTCATCTTTTCCCTAGATTGATATTCAAAAACCAAATCTTCTAATAATTTTGTCACCCTATTCAATTGATTTGTGCTTTCACTTCCATACATGAGAGGGAAAAAATAATTTAGCAACTTCATTTTCAACCTAGGGTCCAAAATAACCCCTCTTGCCATCACTCCATTGATCATGACTCAATACTTCTCAAACTTGGGAATCATACTGTCAGCCATACCTTGAATGGTGTTATTAGAAGAAAAAATACATTCATTCAAAGCCAATCGAATTTCACACACTTTTGGAAAATAAACATTTGAAGTTGGATATTGTGTACCCAAAAATAACTCAGTAACTTTAAAAAAGATTTCTAACTTCTCACAAATTTCAGTTGCCATTTTCCAATCATCATCATTTGGCAATGACTTATATTGGGGCTCTCATTGACTCAAACGCTTGAAAACTTCAAGATATGGCAATGCAGAAACAAACATTAAATAAGTTGAATTCCATCTAGTTCTACAATCCATCCTAAGTTTCTTTGAATAAGGAATTTCCAATTATTCACAAGCCTTAATAAATTTTTCTTCCCTCTTAGGTGTTTCAACCCAAAAGGAAACACTATCCCTAATCTTCTCAGTGGAATCATGGATAATTGACATTTCATCCTTCACAATCAAGTTTAAAATATGGGCACAACACCGCATATGGAAGTAAGTCCCTCCCAAAATAAATGAACTACGTCCAAACTTGCTAAGAATTTTAGGAATCATTGCATCATTAGTACTACAATTATCAATAGTTATTGTAGATACCTTTCTATCTAGATTCCATTAAAAAAATGTTCAATTATAATCTCTGCAAGAACTTCAGCAGTATGTGGTGTAGGAACATACATAAACCTAAAATAAAATAATTATTCATCTCAAAATCAAGTTCTATGAATACATGTTACTATAACTACACATATTACCAATTATATAAAATTAAAATCATAAAACTTCCAAGTGAATGATTATTTACCTCATAAGCCGACTTTGCAAATTCCAATTGTTATCAATGAAATGGGTTATAATAGTCATATAGCCTTTGTTTTGATTCGATGCAGTCCACATGTCTGTTGTTATAGCTATGCGACTTGAATTTTTTGAATTAACTTCATAGTTTTGGCCCTTTCACTCTCAAGGAACTTTGGTATATTCAACTTCAATGTATTACGGAATATTACTTTGAACAAAGGTTGGACAACATACAAAACCTTCGAAACCCAATGTGATCAACCATAGCAAGAGGGTATTCATGCAATGCAATCATCTTTGTCAATTCCATCCTAGCAGCATCTTGATTAAAGGTATAATTTCCAACTAAAATAGATTCGCCTCTATCTCCTACTGAAGATGATGATTGTTCAAGAGTTTTTAGTATTGATTGCTTTGGACCCCTCACTGTTCGAAGCTTACATGTTCTAATGTGGTCGTGCAAATGCCTGATCTTGTATCATCACCAAGTTTCGTTTGACAATATTTACATATAGCTTTCCATTTTCCCTCTATTTTCTTTCTTTTGAAGTGGGTCAAGCAGCAGAAGTTAATCCTCTTTTATTTGGACTTCTTTCAACATCTTCAACTTCTTCTATATTTGGAGAATTTTCTGCTTCTTTCACCAAATTGCTTTGTGCGTCATTAGCAACTTGTGTTTCTAATGGAGCAATACTATTAACGGATGGATCAATAGGCGTACCCATTTTTTGTACAATAAACAAGTAACAAAATTTACAAATATGAGTCATGTAAAATTGTAAATGCACAAATCTAACTCTTATTGCTAGATTACAGATTTTAAACTCAATGAATCAGGCAAACCAAAACATCACAATAAGTTAGCAACCAAACAAAGAATTGAAAATACAACAGAAATAAATAAATAAATAAAACAGAGGAAGAACATACAATAGAGGAAGAACAATTCGAAGTTGCGAAACCCAGAAATGCATGGTGCGACTCGAAGAAGAAAAAAGTGCAACGAAGGCTTCCACGAGTTCACGACTGAAACGAACAGTGAAGAAGGAACGATGAAGAAGTGAAAAAGGAACGAAGCAGTGAAGAAGGAATAAAGGTGAAGAAGGAAGTCAAGGAACGAAGTCTAAATGTTTGATGCGACGTTTTAGGGTTTGGGAAATGTTTGTGTCTTTGTGACTTGTGAGATATTACTTATATATATGATAATTTTATTTTGTATTTTTTTTACTAGTAAAATACTATATTAACCCTTATATTTATGTTATACATATTATAATTTATGAGGGTATATAAGTAAAATTCTATATATGCGGGGATACGAGAACCCTGCAGGGTGGGGAACATAGTCCCCGTCCCTGTCCCTGAATTAGTAGCAAGGGGGTTTCATCCCCATCCCCGTCCTCGTGGGGAATTTTTTCCCAACCACAGGACCCTGAATGGGGGCAATCCCCTCAGGGATCCCCCCAAGTTGCAGGGAGAATTGTCATGCCTAATATGGAGTCATCCAACTAACAATTAGTTACCTGTTGGTGCAACATCTTTCTTACCCTTCTCCCTGCAAGCTGGAGGGTGGTGGAATCAACCACAACCAGCTTGGAGAGAATATTGGCTCTGCTAAGTAGGGAGGAGTAGTTCTCTATGTTAAGCAATGAATAAAATATAATTTTGGTTTTTATAAAATAAAAAATGTATGCCACCAAGAAAAACACAATAACAAGGAGCACAAGATGATGAAGAGCAAAAGTAAGAAAACTTGTTTCCCTCTTTTTCTGTTCCAACATCGAATTTAAGTGCTACGAAGCAAAGAGTTGTCACTTGATGGTTTTAAAATGTTTAAGCATTTTTTTCACAACAAATTTTCCGACGGTTAAATCAATGACTATTGTGAAATTAAAATATTGATCTAACGGTTCATAAATGTTCAAGTATGTTAGACATTTATTGAATGAAATCATTAGCCATTGTCAAATTAGAATTTCAATCTAACAACTCACAAATGTTAAAGTATGTCAAACATTTATTGAACCAAATTCACGATGTCACAAATTATAATACTGACAAAACTTCAAGCTTCCTTTATAGATAAATACATAATATATAGAATATAGATGTTTTTCTTCCCTCCATTTCCCTCCAATCAAACACTATCAATTCATATATATTTTTATATAAATTAATTTTTAAAATTATTGTAATATTAGTGAATCTCAATTTGAATATAATTTTTAAATTTAACATACTTTATGGTTGACAAAACATTTTAGTTATCTTTTAATATTTTATTAAATGAAAAACTTATTTGACTGTTCTGTACACAAGTTATTTTTTTTAACTTCTAGTGTTTCTTGTGATATTATTACAAATCGTATTTTTTAAAATACTAGTTTCTAGCTTCCAAGTTTTCATATATATTTCTTTTTTGTCATTGAATATTTATTATTTCATTGATAATATTTTCTATATAATGTAAGACTTTATTATATTTTTTCTGTATTCTTCCACTCATAGGATTTTATTATTCTTACATTTTTTAAAAATAAGATAGGATTTTATAATTTTTACCTTTTTATTATATAAGATAGTGATAATAAAAGATAATAAAATTATCTTATTTGATTATTTTTATTTGGATATTTTCATATTATACTATTTATTTTAATTATTCTACTATTTATAATATTTGTTTTATTATTCCAGCATATAGTTCAAGATATTGATATTTTTAGATGATATATATTTTTTAATTTTTTGATATTAAATTATTTATTTTAACCATTACTCTATTCACATTTTTTTATATTATTTTAATATTATACTTCAAGATGATTTAACTTAATAAAAGTGTGTGCCCTACTTAAAATGAACAGTAAAAGACTTAACATGCAATGAATTTAATAATTAAAAGTAAAATATATAATTAATCTATAATTAAAAAATTAAAAGTGTTTAAATTTAATTAAAAACCAAAGTTATAAATACTTCAAAATATATTTTTGATATTATAAATTTTATGAAAAGTGACTTTTAAAAAAAGCTCTATAGAGAAACTTATTTCAGGCTTATGTGAGGCATCAAATCATTCAATCTTAATTTCAATACAATAATCATTTGTGTTCAATCACTTGATTAAATTTTTTTTTAATTAATAATGAAAATAATTATTCTTCTAGTTGATGTATTTTTATAACTCAAAAATCACATAACTAAGAACAAAAGGCAACACCATAAAAAAATGAAAAATCATCATAAATTTATTTAATATGGTTCAGACCCATCTCTATATCCAAACCATATTTTGTTAACGCATTTGAGCCTTCATCCCTACATCTATGACCTTGAATGTATTTAACGTGGTTTAAACTTTCATTCCTAAAATTTTCTCATAACAAGCTTTTGCCTTTTGGGGACAAAGAGAATAAACTTACAAACTTTTCCTCCACATGACTCCTCTCTCACTTAAGATGACGACCCCTAATTCACGTAGGTAATTCTTCTCAATTTTTAGTGAAATTTCTTCTCATCTTAAGAATCTCTATATATAGACTTAATATCATAATCTTAAAAGAAAAAACAAATATCTAATTTATAGAATATATCTTTAATTCTAAAGGATATCATAAAAATAAGACAATATCCTTTTTAAATCTAAAAATATCCTAGGGATTTAAAATTACAAATTTGAATTATTTTCCAACAATCAACTTTATTTAGTTTAATCTTTTCTTCTTGAAATGTATATTCATTTGTTATATGTTATTGTTCAAAATATACTCCTTTATGCAACTTTATAACCTAAAAAAATAGTATTTTCTTTAAATTTTATTTAAACTAATCATTCGTGTATATTTTTTTTAAAGAAACCATTATTTATAAATTATAAGCTTAAATAAGTTTTTCATACCTAGAAAATAGGATGTTTTCAAATTATTATATAATATTCATTTTTTATCTAATAACTACATAAAAAAAATTATTTTAACTTAGTACATGTTGTTAGTCTTATTTCGTTAAGTGATGACGTGACAGATAGAGAGTCACATCATTAAGCTTAATCCTTGACATGTCATTGTCTCGTTATCATCTCCAATGACGTGTCAGTGATTAGACTTAATGACATGACACTATGTTTATCACGTCATCACTTAATGGAATGTGACTAACGACAATTATTAAGTTGAAACAAATTTTTTTTCAGCTAGTTATTTGACAAAAAAGGAATTTTTAAGTAATAATATAAGAATGACCTGTTTTCATATATGAAAAACATACTTAAATCATATATAATTGATGTTCTGTGAGTTATCATCCAAAGCATGCCAACATGTTATCCTCTTACTCACTCTTCCTTCAATGACCCAAGATATATGTATGCATCTTAATTCTTTAATTTCACCTTTAGTACTATCATTAATCTAGTTCACTTGGCTAAACATGATAAATTGATAAGTGAGCTATTGTACAATTCAAACCGTGTTTATTTTTATTCCTATCAATAAAAAATATCATATTAATTTAATGTATTTCTTATTTTGAATGAGAAATTATCTTGAAAAAATAAATAGGATAAAGTTTATTAAGTCTATATAAAAGTAAATTACATATATGTTCATCAAGTTATTTTAATTAACTTTTAGTTTTTTCGACAAATTTACAAATTTAATTGATCAAATAAAAGTGTTTGAGAAACAATTTTTTCTTATTGACTTATAATATTTGCTTTTAAACATAACTTAAATTTACTATTATCATTTTTATTTTTTATTTTTAATAAAATAATAAAATTTATCATTTTATTTGAAATTAAATTATTTATTTTGATAAAAATCCTCCTTATCATTGTTACTTAAAAACTATTTTTCAGTTTGGCCTAAACATGTTTTTCATATATGAAAAATAGGTCGTTTTCAAATTATTATCTAAACATTTATTTTTTTTGCAAATAATTATATGAAATTTTTATGTTTCAATTTAATACATGTTATTAATCTTTCATTATGATGCGACGGACGAAGTATCACGTCAAGTCTAATTAGTGACATGTCGTTGTAAATTTGCAATTGAAGACATGACAATGACAATGATATGATATGTTAGTAATTAGATCAGATGACATGATACTCTATTACTCAGGTCATTATTTGACAAAAAATTATGTCTTAAATTGAAACATATAATTTTTTCATATAATTATTTGACAAAAAATAAATATTAGATAATAATTTAAAAACAACATATTTTTTAGATATAAAAAGCTTATGTAAGCATACATTATATTACACTATTTTAAATTTTAGATAAGCTAAATATCAACAAACCCATTATAAAAAAACAAAAACCCAATAGTCCCATACTATACTACTTAAAACCCTAAGTATATCTTTCGCCTCAGTCTCTAAAACCTCAGCAACAAACACTCTTCTTCTCTCCGCCGTCTCTCTCCATTCTCTCTTTCCTTCCCCTTTTCGAGACGACAAGATGGTGAAGAAGAGCAAGAGTAAGAAAACTCTTTTTCAAACCCTTCACCACCGTCGTTGTATAATATTAATGTTTTTTTTAATTTAAAAATTATTTTTTTGTGGCGAAATTGTTGTGTTGAAGAGAGTAAGAGCAAGAGGGTTTCGCTGAAGAAGAAGTACAAGGTCATAAGGAAGGTGAGGGAGCACAACAGGAAGAAAACGAAGGAAGCGAAGAAGCTTCGATTGAGTGGGAAGAAGAAGGTTGAGAAGGATCCTGGTATTCCCAACGATTGGCCCTTCAAGGAGCAGGAACTCAAGGCCCTCGAGGCGCGAAGGGCGAAGGCAATTGAGGAATTGGAACAAAAGAAAGCCGAACGCAAGGAAAGGGTAATTGTTGTTCTTTCCTTCATTGAACACACCGTTCCATGTATTTTTTTTTTAATTCCCGCACGTAATATGTTTTGATTTGTGATGAGATAGACAGTGAAATAAATGAAAAATAAATTGTAGAAATTTGATGGAGTGATGGACCTTGTTCTTATGGAAATTAATGGGTAAACCGCCATACTGGTTGCTGAAAGTGTAAAGTCATATAAATTTTTGAATCATGGACCGAAGGGAGTGACGGATTGCACTTTCAGGAACTTTTTTTTTTTTAATTTTTATTACTGAGGGTCTAAAGTGACTACAGCTCACACTTTCGAGGACAAATTGGTTATTTACTCGAAAAACAAATTCATGGGAACTTGGGTTCTAACTGACACCTAGAGAGAGAGAGAGAGAGAGAGAGTGAAGTGTAGGAATGATGGGTGATGTGATGTGATGGGAATAGTGAGACAAAGATACATCGTAGATGTTAATGAGGTGTTCGATTATTGATAAATAGAAGTGTTTGCATGTCTTTATTCTTATCAGTGCTGATTGACATCCACTTCAAAATGGGGTGGGAAGATAAAGGAATTAGGAAGAAAAGAGAGAAGGTAGAGGGAGAGTGATATATGTGATAAGTAATGTGATGGAAAAAGAAGAGATAGGAAGAAATGAGGTGGAAGAGAAAGTGTGTGGATATTTGTAATATTTGTTTTCTTATATTATATGAACCCTTCATGTTTTCTCGTAAGTCATGATTTGTCAGCTGTATTGTTGTTGAAGATCTATTTTTATTAATTTATTAGAACTACGAGATTTAAACCTGCAGGCAAATTGATGGTGTGGATGTGTACAAAAAGGCTGACATGAACTCTAGAATGCTTCTGTGTTATGCTTCAGTCTTGATTTCTGTTTTTCTTGTAGTTAGAAACTTTACTATGTTCAATGCTTGTTTCAGGCTCGGAAAAGGAAATTGGGCTTGCTAGAGGATGAAGATAACTCCAAATTGAGTGAAATGAATACTCTAAAAGGTAGTACTGTTGGGAAGACTAAAGGTGTGTATTTATTTGTAATTGGCTGACAATTTTGTTAATGTTAAGTGCTTATTTGCCTCTATACTTATATTAATTTTTTGTTCTTCTTATTCCGTAGATAGCTCAGATAGGGCCTTTTACAAAGATTTGGTTAAGGTCATTGAAGCCTCTGATGTCTTACTGGAGGTGCTTGATGCCCGGGATCCATTGGGTACTCGATGTGTTGATATAGAAAAGATGGTGATGAAATCGGGACCTGATAAACGTCTCGTCTTGCTTTTAAATAAAATTGGTAGCTCACTGATCACATTTCATTTTGTTTCCTTTCTACTTTTTGGAATATTTATTTTTGCACTGACTAATTGTTTGGCTCTTAAAATAGATCTTGTGCCTAAAGAAGCTTTAGAGAAGTGGCTCAAGTACCTTAGAGAAGAATTACCTACTGTGGCCTTCAAGTGCAGCACACAACAACAAAGATCAAACTTAAGTGATTGTCTTGGTGCTGATACTCTCATCAAATTGTTGAAAAATTACTCAAGAAGTCATGAGGTAGCAGAACTGTTTTGGAACACAAATACCCCCTGTAATTCATGTAGTTTCTCTTCTAGTCTTATGTGATATTTGTTGCTTATCCATTAATTTTGTTATTTCTGTAATTGTCTGTTTGATTTTAGATCATTCATTGAAGGTCTTCACATTTATTTTGCTTCCTTGTATTGATAGATCAAGAAGTCGATCACTGTGGGTTTGATTGGCTTGCCCAATGTTGGTAAGAGTAGTCTTATTAATAGCTTAAAGAGGTCCCATGTTGTCAATGTTGGTTCTACTCCTGGGTTAACAAGATCAATGCAAGAGGTTCATTTGGACAAAAATGTTAAGTTGCTGGATTGCCCTGGTGTTGTTATGCCGAAGTCTCAAGAAAATGATGCTTCCGTGGTTTTAAAAAATTGCAAGAGAATTGAGAAGTTAGACAATCCAATTAACCCAGGTATATCAAGGCATTTCTTTCCCTTATTATCCAGTTATTTAGGTCTTTATAGTGCAATTCAAGATGGATGGTAGTAGCTTTATAAGAGTACAATTTGAAAAAAAATTAGTAAAGAAAATGAGCTTGCGACATTGAAGAAACACATTACAGTAGTATGCAATTTTTGCTATTCTTTGTTGCATTTTTGACCAGAATGTCTTCATATCAGGTGTTACCTTGTCCTTAAACTTGTTATGTTGCTTTCTTTAGTGTTTTGCTCAGGGCTGTCTTTTAGCGGAGATGCTATTGGCTTAATATCTGTTTTGGTGAATCTCTTATCCTATCCACCTCTCAATTAGAGTTACTTTTTCATTTATAAATTCAAATTTCAACAATTTGTGTCCTTCCTCCTGACTCTAGAATCCTGATAAAAGTGCTATTGGTTGTGTTTTACTTTTTCTAGATATAAATTGAAGTTTGTTTTATCAAAGTCAATTCTAAAATACCGAGTTAGCTCCAAAAATTTATTGTATTAATGGAAAATCTTTATGTTGAATTCAAATTTTCTGGCTATTGACTCTTGTTTCCATGATTAAATTGAAAGTCTTTTTCTTTTAACTTGGACAATGCAGTGAAGGAAATTCTCAAGCTCTGCCCTCCTGAGCAGCTGGTAACTCATTACAAGATTGGAAGTTTCAAATTAGGCGATGTTGATGATTTTCTACTGAAGGTAGGTACAGTTAGGGGCAAGCTCAAGAAGGGTGGAATAGTTGACATTAATGCTGCTGCAAGAATCGTTCTTCATGATTGGAATGAAGGTATGCATACATTGATTGATTTTGCTAAATCATATACAGAGAAACTGAAACTTGTTTCTGTTGAAGTTAAAAATGAGGAAATACTCAATGCTTTACCAAATTAAGAGAAATTTCCACTTGTATGTTTCAGGTAAAATTATATATTATACCATGCCCCCAAATAGGGATCAAGGGGAACCTTCAGAGGCCAATATAGTTTCTGATTTTTCAAAAGAGTTTAACATTGATGAAGTTTACAGCAGTGAATCTTCATATATTGGGAGCCTTATATCTGTTGATAACTTCAATGCTGTTGAAGTTCCTTCAAGTCACCCTCTCACTCTTGATGAGATGATGTTAGAGGTATGTTTCTTGAAGATGTTTAAACTTAGGAGAACATGCCTAGGGAATTGACTATTGTTGATATCAATCATACTCGTATTTTTAGTCCTTTCACATTTACTAATTAACCCATCCTCTTACAAACTATGATTTTATAGGACGAGACACAAATCAAACCAGCTGAACAAGGTGAAGGTCCTGGAAACCTGGCTGAGGTTGATGAATCAATGGAAGAAGATGATGTTGGCAAGAACAAGGGGAACAGTGAAGCTGGCATGCAAAATGAAAAATTATATGCTGCAGATGGTATGCTTAATACAAAAATGAGGCGAGCAGAGAAGAAGAAAAGGAAAAAGGCCAAGAAAGCCGGAGCCTCATCGGATCCCGTGGATGGTGATTATGACTTCAAAGTTGATTACTTCCAAAAGGGAGCCTCAATGGATGATGCTGAAGAGAGCAAGAGTGAGGATGATTATGAACAAGTCAACTCCGAGGTGCCTATGAATGAGTGATGGGGGAAATGGACTTGCCATAATTTATGGGAGAAATGAATGATGAACAAGCCAACATAGCCATAATTTTAAACATGATGTAAGGGTTTTGCCTTTTAATTTCAATTTTTGTTTCGGAGATTTTAAATTTCTGCAGTTGATCCATTATGTATATATTATTTTGGGATGGCACGAACAAAGTTTTGGATAGGTCATTGTCCAATTGAGGCATATGATTATGCAATTTTATTTCCAGATTTTTATCCTGCTCCCGTGTCTTTAATCATTTGAATAACTTATTGCAATGCCCGCTTCTATTTATTTATTTTTTGAAAATTTCATTAACTAAATTACTTTTGTTGATTAAGGCTAAGTTAAAATAATGGATTATATTTTTTTTTCTTAAAAAATATTTAGTCCTGGAACAAAAGCATGATTGGTTAAGATTTTTCAACTTCTATTCTTTAAATATTTTAGTTTTTAAAAAAAGTTTGATTGGTCAAATTTTTAAATGTTAAACTCATTAAATAATTAAAAGTAATGGGGTTCAAACTTTTATCTAGGGATTAGAAATCTTTTTTTTAAAGAGTTCAAGAACCCTTGATCGATATGTTCAGGATTAAAAAACTTAATGGATAGAGGGATCTTAGTTTAAAGATTATACTGATTTTTCTTAAAATTTAAAGACATAAAAGTTTAGTTATGGCCACATGGTATGTTTTGTCCTCAAATTTGAAATTTTGATTGAGTCATTAGTCAAAACATACTTATGCCGATAATATCTTTTAAAAGAGATTCATTTTGATTAAAAAAAAACTTTTTAAAAGTGATCTAAAATGGTCAATTAGCCTAAGTATCTACTACCTCTTCAAAATATTCTTAATCAATTGGGATGATCACTTTGTCCAAGGAAATATAGAAGAACATGCGAGTTTTAACGAAGATTAATTTCTTTGAGTGGCTTTTTGCCTACTTGCTTGCTTAGATTGACTGAGGTATGTGGCAGATCAGTTAAATTGCTTAGATGCTTAGGCCTGAACTGAGTTTAGGTAATAACTAGTCATGAAACTTGTATTGGAATCGGAAACCACAAAACTCCAAGGTATTTTTTAACTTTGTATACATCTGATAAATTGATATCAAATTGGTAATGCATGATAGCTACCGTAATGCTTTACAATTCAATGTAAACGTATTAGTCCAAAACAAGTGTCTAAGCTCATTGATATATATTAATTGCTACGACCACATTTTTAAAAGTGAAGATTTAACATGTAATCCAAACCACGTGATGAAAAGAGAACATTTAAAAGAGAATCTTCAAAATATGATTTAACATGTGATTCAAAGAGAAGAGAAAGGTAGAGAAACCAAAGTGTTTAAACTCATTGATATATATCATGGATTATCATATTCATTTGATTTGCGTACGAATTATTTTGGGTTTTGAAGAAATGATGGGCCTTTTTAGATAGTTCCCAAAGTCAAATGAGGCAATTACTTTGTGCACCAGCAAATTGCTTGTGCACCCAACAAAAGATGTGGAATTCCAATATTACCCTTCTATAAAGCTGTTACAGATTACAAATTCGTAAGTTCATTATGGATTGACAATCCGTATGCTCGTAATGGGATTACGGAGAATTAATTTAAAAATTTTAATGGCCCATGCATGAATCAAACCTGTGACTTTCACGTTATTAGCACGACGCTTTAACCAATTGAGCTAATAGATCAATTATGTTATAAAATAATTAATGTCGTTATATATAACAGTAAAATTTCTAATGTATATTTAATGCACATGTAAATTTACATAATAAATTTTGTGATAATTAATTTTGATCTAATAATTAATTTTTCTAGATATATAAATTGTAAATAAAAATCACAAGTTTAATAAAAATTTATATATGTAAAGAAATATATTATTAAAATAAATCATTGGTTAATCCGTATAACACATACAGATAGGGTAATCCGTATGAGTTATACGGATTATTCAATCCGTATAACACATACGGATTATTCAATCAGTATGTTTTTTTATTTAATTGAAAATATATTAATTTTATTTTTGTATTTAAATAATTATTCTTTTTATTTGATTATAAATATATTATTTTGATTTTTGTTTTTAAATAGTTAATTTTTATTTTATTTTTTAATTATATATATATATATATATATATATTAATTTGATTTTTGTTTTTAAATAGTTAATGTTTTTAATTTTTAATTATAAATATATTAATTTTTTTTAAAATAGTTAATGTTTTTTTGGATTATAAATATATTATTTTTTAAATAGTTAATGTTTTTATTTATAAATACATTATTTTTATTTTTTTTAAATAGTTATTGTTTTTTAATTATAAATATATTAATTTTTTTAAATAGTTATTTTTTTAAATTATGAATATATTATTTTGAATTTTAATTTTAAATAGTTATTCTTTTTTAACTAAAAATAGATTAATTTGATTTTTGTTTGTAAATAGTTATTGTTTTTTTAAGTATAAATATATTCATTTTATTTTTGTTTTTAAATAGTTATTGTTTTTTTAATTATAAACATATTATTTTGAATTTTGTTTTTAAATAGTTATTGTTTTTTTTAATTAAAAATATATTATTTTGATTTTTGTTTTTAAATAGTTATTGTTTTTTTAAATTAATAATATATTAATATATTTTTTATATATTAGTTTTTTTGTAAAAAAATAGGCAACGAGACATATTTTTTGTTATTTTGTTTAATTAATTAATTATAGTTTTTTAAGGTGCTTTTTAATAAAGAAGTTATTTTGATTAAGTAAAAGTAAATAAAAATATTTTAAAAATATATATAAAAAATATTTTATTCATTTATGTATGAAATATTAAATAGTAATTGATTGAATTATTGTTCGAATTTTGACATAAACTGTTATGATGGTTTAAATGTACAAATTGTGGTTAGAATTAGAGATTTGAGTCGAGCTATAGGCATAGTTGTAGGAAGAGCTCTTGGAGAGAAGTAAGTTGGGATTTAGATGAAGCTCCCTAGCGGTGAAGGCCCAGAGTATCTACACGTAGGCAACGGGAAGTTGCCCCTGTTGTTGAGGATGTTCAGCACGTGGATCACACAGCTGATGAGGTCCACAAAAAACCTGAAGAAGCAACTGTTGATGATGAAGTTGCACATGCCGAGGGTTTTCCAGGCGGGCCACACGACACATTAGTTCTGACTGACTATTGATAAGTGAAAAATTTCTATTATTTTTGGAATTAAATTGTTAGCACTTATCCTTTGATTGTAATAGTTTTGTTATAAACCACCCTTAAATCTAGTTGTTTATATATATTGTACATTTACTAATATTGTTGTTTAAATATGAAAGATTCATCCATGATTTGTAGGTTTTGATGGCTGTTTGTTAGATCCAGAAACAAAACTAAAAGGAAGGGCGAAATGGTCTTTTCATGAAGGTTTCAGATGCTAGCTTGGGCTAAAGAGAAAACTTCAGCCCTAGGCAAGCCACTCGCCTGAGCGAGCCGATACCTTCAACCCTAAGCAAGCAGCTCGCCTGGGTGAGTTTCCCCTGCATTAGATGACTTTTTCTATAAATAGCCATGCAGAGGAAGAGAAGAAAAATACCAGTAGCCTGACATCAGTAGAAAAATGTAGAAGAAGAAGAAGAAGAGGAAAAGTGGAGCCGAGGCGCTGCAGAGTTGTGACCGTGGATTACTTCCTTCGCCATTTCTCTTGTTAGTCTTGTCCTCTGCACAATGATCGGTTAGTTTTTCTAAAGGATTGGATGTAATCTTTGTACCCTTATGTATCTCTTTTGATATTATACATGTATTAATCTTTTCTACTCATTGCTGGTAATTTTATTATACTCTTAATGCTTGATTTTATTTGATCACTAGTGTCACGAAATTGGATTTTAAGTGAGGCTGGAAAATAATCTTAGAATTTGAACCAAATGATTTTACTCTCTACGTTACGTTGCTAGGAATAGAGCATAACATTTTGATTGCAAAAAACACGAGAATATAATTGTAATGCTGGGATATTTACTGTATATACGAGGGATCGATATTTAGTAGATGTTCTTAGGTTCCAAGTGCGAGGAATTGACTTGGGGTAATTATGTATGCATCAGTAATGTTAGAAAATGATTTATACATGTTAATCTTATTAAAATACTAAGGGTATGAACGATGAAGTCCAATCCTATGTTTTCTTGAATTAATTTAAATCGTTTTCGCAATTTCCATATTTATGACGCACTGAATTATGTTATTTCTGTATTTTTGTATTTCCGTTATTTTCGTAAATCCATTATTTTCACTATTCTTTTACTTTTAGTTATCTTTAGTTAGTTAAACCAAAATCAAATGACATTCGATTGAATTTGTACATAACTATTAAACTGATAACCTTTATCTGAATAAATTAAGTAACTCAAGTCCCTGTGGAGATGAACTCTTTTATAAATGTGAAACCTACAACGACTATTGGTACGCTTGCCAAAAGTCACAACAGGTTTCTGGTGACGTTGCCGGGGACTCGAGTCATCCACTTAGTTCTTTCAGATTTAAACTTTTAGTTTGATATGCTTTTTCCTTTGTAAATTTCTTTTGATTTTGTACAAATTCCCTCTTTTATTTTTTTCTTAACTTTGTACTTATTTCTTTCATTTTAATCTTGTATAAATTTTCGCTTACTTTTATTTTCACTAACCTTGGTGCTTACGGGTTGTTGTAGTGTGTTCTTTTTTCCTTTATGTGAGGTAAATTTCTTACAAATAAATCACCATTTGATCTAGAAATTACCAAGACTAAAAGGAAGAATAGAAAGAAAAAGAAACAAGCAACCACTATAACACTAGGTGAGTCTTCTTCTTATTATCTTTCAACTGATAAGCCACTTGTAAAAAATAACATGGCTGGAAGAAGAGAAGGAAATAGACCACCAAGGAGGACTCTGGGTGACTAAGCTTATCAGCAAGGCCCAAAACATTACAATAGCATAGTCATTCCCCCTTTCATCAATAAGGTCGTGGAATTAAAGCCAACACTGCTTAGCCTAATGGGCTCACATCCCTTTGCTGGAATGGATCATGAGGATCCATACACACATTTGTCTACCTTCATGGAACTATGCAGTACTATGGGAGCTTTTGACGAAGATTCTGAAGCTGCCTACCTCAGAGCTTTTCCATTTTCATTAGCAGGTAAGGCCAAAACATGGCTCCAATCACATCCAAATAAAAGCCTTAACACTTAGGAAGAGGTGGAGGAGAAATTCATATTGAGGTTCTTTCCTCCTTTAAGATTTATTAGCGCAAAATCTGCCATTGCGATGTTTTCCCAAGGATTTGACGAACCTCTTTGCGAGACGTGGGAAAGATCCAAATCTTTGTTGTGGAGGTGCTCGAACCATAACTTAGATAATGCTGCACAACTACATATCTTCTATAATGGTTTGAAACCTCAAACCAAGATGGTCCTTGATGCCTCAGCTGGAGGCACTATGATGTCCAAGAGTCCGAAGGAAGCCATAGTAATCATTGACTCCATAGCAGCTAGTGATTATCAAAGTCATCATGATAGAGCTCTGACTCAAAGAAAAGGTATAATGGAGCTGGACACTCAGAGTGCACTTCTAGCTCAAAAAAAAAACTCTTGACGCAACAAATTGAGGCCTTAACAAAGCAGATAAGCCAACTTCCTCAACAATATCACCAAGGTGGACTGCAGAAAACAAATCAAGCTCACCAAGTTCAACAAATTTTGAGATGTAATTTCTATGGTGGTAACCATCAGAATGACCATTGTTTAGCACCTAGTGATGGACAACAAGAAAAAGAGGCCCATTATCTGCAGAACCAAGATAGACCTCAACAAAACTTTCAAGGAAGCTACCAAGGCTATTGAGGTGGCTCAAGTTCAAATCAGCCTTATGGCAGGAGACCACAAAATTCTGGTCCTACTAACATTTCTTTTGTAGGTCCTTCTAATAACTCTTATGGAGGTTTTTCAAATAGGGGTCCACAACAACAACAAGCTCAGCCAGATAGAATGTCAAAGATGAAAGATACTTTAACATAGTTGATGCAGGAGTCCATCACAAACTAGAAGAACACTGATGCTTCTATTAAAAATCTAGAAGTTCAAGTTGGACAACTGGCAAAACAACTATTTGAACATGGAAGTGGATCTTTCTCAGCAACCGCACAGGTCAAACCAAAGGAACACTGTAATTTAATTACAACAAGGTGGGGGACTGTGATTGGTTTGAAGGATAATGATGAGAAAAAAAATAAAGAAGGAGTTGAAAAAGAAAACTAGAAAAATGATGAAGTGTTGACTAGTGAAAAAGTGGAAGAAAAAGTGGTAAGTGAAGAAGAGAAGAAATCAAATGAACAAGCCACTAACAAAGGTAAAGCTATAGTAAACCATCCACCAATTGAGCATCTTGCTTATCCGATGCTCCGTCAAAGAAAGATAAGGAAAGGCAGTACAAGCATTTTATAGATATTTTTAAACAACTGCAAACTAACATTCCTTTTTCTAAGGCGTTAGAGCAGATGCCAAAATATGATAAATTCATGAAGGATTTGCTTATGAAAAAGAAAAGAATTATGGATGGTGAAATAGTGAAGCCTCAGTCACAACAATAACGTCCAACTTAAAAGACGTTAAAGAATCGTTCCTGGGAGGCAACCCAATGTTTTTAAACTTTGTCTTAATTTGTGTTACTTTAATCTTATGTCTTATATGTCTAAAACTTAGTTTGAGTCTTTATTCACGAATTATGTTTTTGAATTTCTAATCTGTTTTGTTAGAGCTATCATTGCATGGCCTGGGGACAAGCCTATTTTTCAGGAGGAGGATGAAGACATGGCAGATCCTGTTGATTATTTCATTGAAGGAGACTGAGCTCCTTAACCATGATCATCAAGGAGAATAATCTCTTGAGCCAAGACCTTCAAAAATTCATGAATTTGTCTTTATGTTTATTTATCATTTTGTATTAAAATTCAACACTTTATTACCTTTTTTACTTACATGAGTTTATTTTGATTAATTTATGCGTGCTTTGATATTCTATTAGTATAGTTATAGATTATAACTCTTTTTTGGGACTTGTATAGAAAATTTTTCTTGAACATAACATGTTTTGGAAAGAATCAACAACTAGTATTTTTTAAACTTATTTTTGGATCAGAACACAACAAAAGGATTTCTTTTGAAAACATTTGAGAATGAAAAACAATGAAGGACTTTTCCAAAACACCAAATTAACTCAAATATTTTTGTATGGAGTTGATAAAATAACAACTTTTGAAACACTAATTTGATTTGAATATGGAAAAAGGCCTTAAGCTTTAGTGACTGTGTGCAACCACAGATTTTACATTGAGTGTCTTCATTGATATGCTCTATAGTTGATTTTGCATGAATTTCTAATTGTCATTACATATGATTCATGAATATGATCTAGGAATTATTTCTTTCTATACATTTTAAGCCATTGGCCAAACTGCTATCCCAATATATATTATTTTTTCCATTTGCAAACCCTTTGAGCCAAACACTTGATATTTTTGGAACACTAACCTAGGATAAAAGTTTCCTACCTTACCTTAGGTTAGGAGAGAAAGGGTGTTTTTGATGGGGATTTCTATCATTTAGTGGCTAATGTGATGTGAATACTCCGTTTTTATGGGTGTTAAAGAAAAGGAAATATTTATCAGAAAAGAAAAGAACAAAAATAAAAATGAAAAAGAAAAGGAAAAACAAGTTCTTTATGGATAAATAAATGTCTGAATCATGTACAGAGTTGTTGTAAATATCTTAATAGAAAGATGCGATAACTTGGTTGAAATGAAAAAAGATAGGAACTGATCGTTCATTTAAGTTACTATCTAGATTTTTATGTTTGCTCTCCTATTCTTAAGGTATGTTTGAATATCCAAAAAAACCTAGATTTCCTTCAAAACCAAGCCCAACCTTAAAAAGACCTATTGATCCATGATGATTATGCACATTATCTTTGATTTGATGGGAAATAACTTGCAAAATTGATTTATGACATATCAGTGATTGGAATTGAGATGAAACACTTGCCTGTGTGAGAACTATACACCTTTGATGAGGTTTTCCTTTGTTTGAATTAATCCAGTGTTTCCTCTGATATTTTTTAGAAACAAAATGCAAAATGATCTTAATCTCATTTTTGATTCTGTGAAATCCATCTTTGTGCTTTCATTTCTCATTGTTGCATTGTGAAAAATGTTGTTCTGATTAGTTTGGGGATTGATTCTTTACAAAGCATGTTCATAATTTTTGAAGCATACTTATACTATTGTTATTTTTAATTTTTCTTTACTTTTCTTGAGGACAAGCAAGATTCTAGGTTGGGGGGAGTTGATAAGTGTCAAATTTCAGTTGTTTTTGGGATTAAATTGTTAGCACTTATCCTTTGATTGTAATAGTTTTCATATAAACTACCCTTAAATCTAGTTGTTTATATATATATATATATATATATATATATATATATATATATATATATATTGTACATTTACTAACATTATTGTTTAAATATGAAAGATTCATCCATGATTTTGTAGGTTTTTATGGTTGTTTGTTAGATCTAGAAATAAAGCTAAAAGGAAGGACAAAATGGTCTTTTCATGAAGGTTTCTGACCCCAAATTTTCCTAGGCTAGCATCTAGCTCGCCTAGGCTAAAGAGAAAACTTCAGCCCTAAGCAAGCCACTCGCCTGGGCGAGCTCTAGCTTGCATGGGCAAGCTGATACCTTCAGCCCTAAGTAAGCAGCTCGCCTGGGCGAGTTTCCCCTACACTAGATGGCTTTTTCTATAAATAGCCACCAGGGAAGAGAAGAAAAATACCAGCAGCTTGAAATTAGTAGAAAAAAGAAGAAGAAGAAGGAGAAGAGGAAAAGTGGAGCCAAGGCGCTGCAGAGTTGTGATCGTGGATCACTTCCTTCGTCATTTCTCTTGTTAGTCTTGTCCTCTACACAATGATCGGTTAGTTTTTCTGAAGGATTGGATGTAATCTTTGTACCCTTATGTATCTTTTTTGATATTATATATGTATAAATCTTTTCTACTCATTGTTGGTAATTTCATTCTACTCTTAATGCTTGATTCTATTTGATCACTAGTGTCATGAAATTGGATTTTAAGTGAGACTCGAAAGTAATCTTAAAATTTGAACCAAATGATTTTACTTTCTAAGTTACGTTGCTATGAATAGAGTCTAACGTTTTGATTGCAAAAAGCACGAGAATATAATTGTAATGTTGGGATATTTATTGTATATGCGAAGGATCGATATTTAGTAAATGTTCTTAGGTTCCAAGTGCAAGGAATCGACTTGGGATAATTATGTGTGCGTCAGTAATGTTAGAAAATGATTTATACATGTTAATCTTATTAAGATACTAAGGATATGAACGATGAAGTTCAATCCTATGTTTTCTTAAATTAATTTAAATCGTTTCCGCAATTTTCGTATTTCCAACGCACTAAATTTTGTTATTTCTGTATTTCCGTATTTCTATTATTTTTGTTATTTTCGTTATTTTCATAAATCCGTTATTTTCACCATTCTTTTACTTTCTTTATCTTTAGTTAGTTAAACCAAAACCAAATGACATTCGATTTAATTTGTACATAACTATTAAATTGATAACCTTTATCCGAATAAATTAAGTATCTCAAGTTCCTGTGAAGACGAACTCTTTTATAAATATGAAACCTACAACGACAATTGGTACGCTTGCCAAAAGTCACAACAACTATGTTGATCATGTTGTAATCATTGTTTGAAATGGAGAGGTATTTATATTTTTAAATAAATTATATTTTAATAAGTATTTGCTATCATTGTTAAAATGATTTTAATTGTTTTTTAGGAACGTCCTAAATTAAAGCTATCCTCCCATGTAAGGAAGGTTCAAAAATTCGGCAAGCCTGCTGCAGAGATTGAAGGCTTAGTTGCTGCCACAAGATTAAGTCCTCTGATCGCATGTTCCTTGGACACTGACGATCGGGGATGTAGAAGCAAAGACTTTGACTTTGTCTTTGATGTTTTGATGATGATCGTGATGATTTGATGAAAATGCGCTTCTCAAGTTTAATTCAAGACAATGATTTAAGAATACAAGATACAACATCAAGAAGATCTCTAATTTTAGGAAGGGAATTCCTAATTGAAATAACAAAAGGTTTGGCCAAGAAATTTAAGTTAAAAAGTATTTTTCAAGAGATTTACTCTCTGGTAATTGATTACCTAATCGATTACCAGTGGCCAAAATGGTTTACAACAGCTATTAAAAATTTGAATTCAAATTTTACACTGTGTAATCGATTACACAATATTGGTAATCGATTACCAGCAGTTAATAAATGTTTTAATTCAAATTTTAAAACCTGTAATCGATTACACAAATCCTGTAATCGATTACTAGAGGATATTTTCAGAAAATTATTTCCAAGAGTCACATCTTTTCAAATGGTTTTTACATTGCCACCAAAGGTCTATTTATATGTGACTTGGAACACGAATTTGCTCAGAGTTTTTCATAACAAAAAGTCTTATTCTCTCAAAGAGCAAAAACATTTTATCCTCTTAAGAATTCCTTGGCCAATACACTTGCAATTCAATAAGGAACTAATTGAGTGCTCAGATTGTACAATCTATCTCTTTCAAGAGAGATTTATTCTTCTCTTCTTTCTAAATTCTCAAAAGGGATTGAGAGACCGAGGGTCTCTTGTTGTAAAGAAATCTGAACACAAAGGAAGGATTGTCCTTGTGTGTTCAGAACTTGTAAATGGATTTTACAAGATAGTGAAACTCTCAAGCGGGTTGCTTGGGAACTGGACGTAGGCACAAGGGTGTTGCTGAACCAGTATAAATCTGAGTTTGCACTTTCTCTTCCCGTAAACTCTTTTATTTATTATTGCTTTGCATTTATATTCAGATTGTTTTATTTGAATCATTATTGAAGAGTTCATTTTTAAGGGAACTTGTAACTTGCATTGAAATTAAAATTGAATTTTAATTGGGGAAATAGTTTGCAATATCTTAATTCAACCCCCCTTCTTAAGATATCTGAGGCCACTTGTCTAACAAGTGGTATCAGCGCTTCATTCTTGTATAAAGTTTAGAAGCTTCAAGAATAATGACCTCAACAAACTTCTTATTTCCAGAAGGAAATTCAATCAATAGACCTCCAATCTTTAATGGAGAGGGTTACCACTATTGGAAAATTCGAATGCAAATTTTCATTGAGGCAATAGATTTAAACATTTGGGAAGCCATAGAAATAGGACCTTATATACCCACCATAGTAGAAAGAACCACAATAGATGGAAGCACAACAAGTGGAAGCACAACAATAGAAAAACCTAGAGATAGATGGTCTGAAGAAGATAGAAGACGAGTACAATATAATTTATAAGCCAAAAAAATAATTACATCTGCCCTGGGAATGGATGAATATTTTAGGGTTTCAAATTGTAAGAGTGCTAAGGAAATGTGGGACACTCTACAAGTAACACATGAAGGCACAACAGATGTTAAAAGATCTAGGATAAACACAGTAACTCATGAATATGAACTATTTAGGATGAATGCAAATGAAAGCATACAAGACATGCAAAAGAGGTTCACACATATAGTAAATCATCATGCAGCTTTAGGGAAAGATTTTCAAAATGAAGATCTCATAAACAAAGTATTAAGATGTTTAAGTAGAGAATGACAACCTAAAGTAACAACCATTACTGAATCAAGAGATTTATCTAACATGACTCTTGCTACTCTGTTTGGAAAGTTATAGGAACATGAAATGGAATTGTTGAGATTAAATCAACATGAAGAAAATGACAAGAAAAAGAAGGGAATTGCTCTTAAAGCCTCATCTTCAATCCAAGAAGAAAGTGATAAGGAAATTGATCTAGATGAAGATGATGATCTTAGCCTTTTTGTAAAAAGGTTCAACAAGTTTCTGAAAATCAAAGGAAGTCAAAGGCGACCAAATTTTAAATCTAAAAGAAGGACATGAGTTTCATCTTCTACTCCAAAATGCTTTGAATGCAATCAACCTGGACTTCTGAGGGTTGATTGTCCTATCTTCAAGAAAAAGATGGAGAAATCTGAAAAGAAAAATTTTAGTGAAAAGAAAATGAAGAAAGCTTACATCACATGGGATGACAATGATATGGAATCTTCTGAAGATTCAGAAAATGAAGAGATAAACCTCTGTCTAATGGCTAAAAGTTATGAAAGCGATGAAGATGTATCTTTGAGGAAGAAATGGTACATAGATAGCGGATGTTCAAAACATATGACTGCAGATGCATCAAAGTTTACACATATCTCTCCCAAGAAAAGCGGGCATGTAACTTATGGTGACAACAACAAAGGTAGAATCCTTGGAGTTGGTAAAATAGGTACAAATTCTTCAAACTCCATTGAAAATGTTCTACTTGTTAAAGGTCTTAAGCACAACCTACTTAATGTTAGTCAATTATGTGACAAAGGCTATCTAGTATCATTTGATTCTCAAAAATGTCTTATAGAACATAAGCATAACACCAATATAATGCATATAGGATGTAGAGTCAACAATGTATATATGATAGACTTAAGCCTAAAACTAGATAACAATCATTGTTTTCTTAGCAAAGATGATGATACATGGTTATGGCATAAAAGAATTGCTAACATAAAAATGGATCACTTAAATAAATTAATTTCAAAAGATTTAGTTGTTGGTTTGCCTAAATTAAAATCTGAAAAAGATAGACTATGTGATGCATGTCAAAAGGGAAAACAAACTAGAGTCTCATTCAAACCCAAAAATATTGTTTCAACTACTCAACCCTTACAAATATTGCATATGGATTTATTTGGTCCTTCTAGAACTATGAGTTTTGGAGGAAATTACTATGCTCTTGTCATAGTGGATGATTTCTCTAGATATACATGGACATTATTCATTACTCAGAAAAGTGATGCATTCCAAGCATTTAGGAAACTTGCCAAAGTTATACAAAACAAGAAAAATCTTAAGATTGCATCTATTAGAAGTGATCATGGGGGTGAATTAGAAAACAAAGATTTTGAATTATTTTGTGATGAACATGGTATTGAGCATATTTTTTCTGCACCTAGAACCCCTCAACAAAATGGAGTTGTTGAGTGGAAAAATAGGTCATTGGAAGAAATTGCTAGAATTTTATTAAATGATACTTCTCTTCCAAAATATTTTTGGGATGAAGTCGTCAATACTGCATGTTACATCATGAATAGGGCCTTAATAATGGTAGAAAACCTAACATTTCACATCTTCATGTTTTTGGTTGCAAATGTTTTGTGCTTAATAATGGTAAAGATAATCTAGGAAAATTTGATGCAAAATCTGATGAAGACATCTTTCTTGGATATTCATTGCAAAGTAAAGCATATAGAATATATAACAAAAGAACTATGAGTATTGAAGAATCCATTCATGTTTCTTTTGATGAATCTAATGCTATTTTGTCAAGAAAGAATATACTAGATGATATTGCAGAATCTTTAGAACAAATTCATACTCATGGACAAGATTCTAAAGGAAAAGGGAAAGGAAGCAATGAAGATCCTCCAGAAGAAGCCAAATCAAATGATGAATTTCCAAAAGAATGGAAAGCCTCAAAAGATCATCCCCTTGACAACATTATTGGTGATATCTCAAAAGGGGTAACAACTAGACATTCTCTTAAAGAATTATGCAATAATATGGCTTTTGTATCTATGATTGAACCTAAAAATATAAAAGAAGCCATAATAGATGATCATTGGATAATTGCTATGCAAGAAGAACTAAATCAGTTTGAAAGAAACAATGTGTGAGAACTTGTTGAGAAACCTAAAAACTATCCCATCATAGGAACAAAATGGGTATTTAGGAATAAGTTAGATGAACATGGCATAATCATTAGAAATAAGGCTAGATTAGTTGCAAAAGGATACAATCAAGAAGAAGGTATAGATTATGAAGAAACATATGCTCCAGTTGCTAGATTAGAAGCCATTAGAATGCTCTTAGCTTATGCATCCATAATGAATTTTAAGCTTTATCAAATGGATGTTAAAAGTGCTTTTCTAAATGGCTTAATTCAAGAAGAAGTATATGTTGAACAACCACCAGGTTTTGAAATATCGGATAAGCCAAATCATGTCTATAAATTGAAAAAGGCTTTACATGGCTTGAAACAAGCCCCTAGGGCTTGGTATGACTGTCTAAGTAAGTTCCTTTTAGAAAAAGGGCTTCTCTAGAGGAAAAGTAGACACTACTCTTTTCATAGAGAGAAAATCACATGATATTTTATTAGTTCAAATTTATGTTGATGATACTATTTTTGGATCCACTAATGAATTATTGTGCAAGGAATTCTCTCATGACATGAAAAGTGAGTTTGAAATGTCAATGATGGGAGAACTTAATTTCTTTCTTGGATTGCAAATTAAACAAACCAAGGATGGTATATTTGTCAATCAATCCAAGTACTGCAAAGAGTTAATCCACAAATTCAACATGGAAAATGGTAAGCACATGGCTACACCAATGAGCACTGCTTGCTATTTAGATAAAGATGAAACCGGTCAGTCAATAGATGTTAAGCAATATCGAGGTATGATCAGATCACTTCTTTATTTATCTGCTAGCAGACTTGATATAATGTTTAGTGTGTTTATGTGTGCTAGATTTCAATCAAATCCTAAACAATCACATCTTAGTGCTGTTAAAAGAATCATAAGATATTTAGTAGGCACTATGAATATAGGTTTATGGTATCCTAGAAATTCCACATGCACCTTAATTGGATATTCTGATTCAGACTTTGCCGGTTCTAAAACAGATAGAAAGAGCACAAGTGGAACTTGTCAGTTCATTGGATCTGCTCTAGTTTCTTGGCATAGTAAGAAACAAAATAGTGTTGCTTTATCCACTGCAGAAGCGGAATATATTTCTGCCGGCAGTTGTTGTGCACAAATCTTATGGATGAAGCAACAACTTTTTGACTATGGAATCCTTCTTGACCATATACCTATTAAGCGTGATAATACAAGCGCAATTAATCTTTCCAAAAATCCAGTTCAACATTCTAGAACTAAGCATATAGAAATTAGGCACCATTTTCTAAGAGATCATGTTCTAAAGGGAGATTGTGTGTTAGAGTTTGTTGATACAAAGAATCAACTTGCTGATATCTTCACAAAACCTCTCCCCAAAGAAACATTCTTCTCTATTAGAAGAGAATTAGGTCTCTTAGATGTTAGTGATTTGGATAAATAAGAATTGATTGATTGAATTATCTATTTTTTTTATTATTATTGATTGTTTATGTTAAGTATGTTACTTTGCATGATTTTGTTTAAATTCATGTTATTATGATGGCTTGATGCATTATTGTGTGTTTGATGTTTGAATGATTGAATTAAATACATTAGTAGTGATGATTGATAGTGTTAGATGTATTTAGCATAGACATAGGTAATGTTTAGAGGAACTAGCCTAGTTTATGCTCTGGTAATTGATTACCATTCAGTGTAATCGATTTCACAAGAACAGACAGCCTGTAATCGATTACAATAGCCTGTAATCGATTACCAGAAGGCTTACTACTCCTGTAATTGATTACGAAATCGTGTAATCGATTACATCTCGTCCTCCTCTATAAATACCTACGAAAACCAGTCACGCTGCGCAGCCACCATCTCTTCTTCGTGCCCCCTTCATCCCTAATCTTCAAACCCTCATATCTTCCTCAATTCTTCACCAAAACATGTCCCACAAAGCCCAATCTTCATCATTTTCACTCCTCTTTCGATTCCACCGATTGAAATTCCCTAAAATTTCATTAAATGGCAGAATCGTCGAAGAAGCGAAAGGGATCATCCTCCACCACCGCTGCTGCTGGCCATCGCCGCCACGGACCACCTGAAGCACCCACAACATTTATTCATCCTTCCTTATCATCTCCAAGATCATCCACTCTGTTTTCTTCTGATGATCAACGTCTACGGTACCTTTCTCAATTTTCTTCTAGGATCATTCTAGACCCTAAGTACCTAGACATAGATTTCTTCAATGATGAGACATTTGACTGTTATCAAGTGTTTCAAAACTCAGGATTGATTGATTTTATGTCTTTAAAATTGTCTTACTATCCTGAACTTGTTAAAGTCTTCTACATCAATTTAAAAATTCAGGATGGTATTATTTCTTCTGAGGTGCATGGTATTTCTATGATCATTGATCAATCTTTGTTCTTTTCATTGACAAAATTACCCACTCAAGGTGCACCTTTTGAGGGCACCATTGTTGATGACTGGAAATTTGATTATTCTAGTCATGATGCTCGCCGTATGGTTTGTAATGACCAGGCTAAAATTACCGGTAGATTGCTGGCCGGATCATTGACATTTGATAATCGCATCATGCACTATATTATTGTTAGAATTTTGCTTCCCCGATCTTCAAATTTGGCTCAAGCCTCTGAGGAGGACTTGATCTTGATGTGGGCTTTCCTTACGGGTCGTTAGATCGACTGGGCTCACTTGGTTCGGTACCGAATGCATAAGGCATTACGGGCCAATGCACCTCTTCCTTACCCTCAATTGGTCACTCTTTTTCTCCGTCATTTTCAAATTCCTCTTGATGATGAACCTTTTGTTCAAGTCAAGCGTTCCTTTGCTATAGGTGCTGGTGCAGTCACTTCTTTTGGTTACCGTAAGGATCGTAATGGTCAATGGCTAAAGAAAGATGCACTTCCTCCACAAGATGACCGCACTCATTCTCCCCTCCTCAACGAGATGATTAAGCCCTTATGACTGAAGTTCTTTCAGAGTTACGAGGTCTTCGCACTTATGTTGGTGAACGTTTTGATTCTTTGGATAATCGCTTTGCAGGAATAGATATCCGTCTCACACAACTTGAAGAAGATGTGGGATATATTCGTCAGAGCTTTGATCTTCCACCACCACCACCACTTTCTTAGTGTTTAGTTTATAATTATCTTTGTCTTATAAGCCGTGTATTTGGCTATGATCTTTAGGCTATCATTTTCTGCACTTTAGTTATCTTTTGGTATTTGGACTTTAGTCTTTTATGCTTAGGATTAAATGTGGTTTGACTTATGAATGTTTGGATTATATATTTACCTTATGAATGTTTGGATTATTTAGTTAACTTATGATTGTTTGGATTATTTTTGGTCTTAGTGTTTTCGTGTTATATTGAATTATATGAATACTATTGTTTTGTTATTACTACGCACTTTGGCTTCTTGATGTTGCCAAAGGGGGAGATAAATGGGGTGGTATAGAAGCTTAGAAAACCAGTGATCATCAATTCCAAAACATAGGGGGAGTATGAAATGAGTGAACGCAATATATCATGCATATACATTACTTGTATCTTGATTTCAGGAATTAAATTGTCATAATCAAAAAGGGAGAGATTGTAGAAGCAAAGACTTTGACTTTGTCTTTGATGTTCTGATGATGATTGTGATGATTTGATGAAAATGCGCTTCTCAAGTTTAATTCAAGACAATGATTCAAGAATACAAAATACAACATCAAGAAGATCTCTAGTATTTTAGGAAGGGAATTCCTAATTGAAATAGCAAAAGGTTTGGCCAAGAAATTTAAGTTAAAAAGTCCTTTTCAAGAGATTTACTCTCTGGTAATCGATTACCAGTGGCCAAAATGGTTTACAACAGCTATTAAAAATTTGAATTCAAATTTTACACTGTGTAATTGATTACACAATATTGGTAATCGATTACCAGCAGTTAATAAATGTTTTAATTCAAATTTTAAAACCTGTAATCGATTACACAAATCCTGTAATCGATTACTAGAGGATATTTTCAGAAAATTATTTCCAAGAGTCACATCTTTTCAAATGGTTTTTACATTGCCACCAAAGGTCTATTTATATGTGACTTGGAACACGAATTTGCTCAGAGTTTTTCATAACAAAAAGTCTTATTCTCTCAAAGAGCAAAAACATTTTATCCTCTTAAGAATTCCTTGGCCAATACACTTGCAATTCAATAAGGAATTAATTGAGTGCTCAGATTGTACAATCTATCTCTTTCAAGAAAGATTTATTCTTCTCTTCTTTCTAAATTCTCAAAAGGGATTGAGAGACCGAGAGTCTCTTGTTGTAAAGAAATCTGAACACAAAGGAAGGATTTTCCTTGTGTGTTCAGAACTTGTAAAGGGATTTTACAAGATAGTGAAACTCTGAAGCGGGTTGCTTGGGGACTGGACGTAGGCACAAAGGTGTGGCCGAACCAGTATAAATATGAGTTTGCACTTTCTCTTCCCTTAAACTCTTTTATTTATTATTGCTTTGTATTTATATTCAGATTGTTTTATTTGAATCATTATTGAAGAGTTCATTTTTAAGGGAACTTGTAACTTGCATTGAAATTAAAATAAAATTTTAATTGGGTAAATAGTTTGTAATATCTTAATTCAACCCCCCTTCTTAAGATATCTGAGGCCACTTGTCTAACAGGGGACTTATATTGGTTTTTGTAGAGAGGTGGCATTAGGAAACTAGCAGTTTCCATCTTCCTGTAGGATAGGTGACTATCACCCTCGATGATGTGGCATCTTTGCTTCATCTTCCCATCATAGGCACCTTCCATAGCTTTGAGACTCTTCATGTTGACGAAGCGGTGTTGTTGTTAGTCGAATTACTTGAGGTAAGTGCAGATGAAGCAAGAGTTGAGATAGTACAATGTCATGGGGCATATGTTCAACTATCATGGCTACGAGACACTTATCGTAGCAAATGTGATGTCGCACACTGGACGGTAGCAGCTCGAGCTTATTTGTTGCAATTGCAAGGTTGCACTCTTTTTGCTAACAAGAGTGCAATACACGTGCATGTGACGTTCTTGGATGCCTTTCGAGACTTCACCCAGAGTGGAAGCTACACATGGGGAGCTGCCGCCTTAGTGCATATGTACGACTATTTGAATGATGCATCTAAGAGTAGCGCTAGACAACTTGCAAGATATATCATACTGTTATAGGTAATTATAATTGATTTTGTTTTTGTTGTTCTTAGATGTTGACTATTGTGTTGATTTTAGTTTTTTTGTTTTGAAAATATGTGTAGTTTTGGATTTATGAGCATTTTCCTTCTGTTGCTGAGGCTATTGCTGCTAAAGATTATCATGAGAGGAAACCACATGCCTGCTGCTGAAACTCTGGGAAGGCATTACCAGTGTCGACATATCGGAAACGTCTAGATAGATTGGCATCTGATGGTGTTTGCTGGATGCCCTATGGTGACCATTGTGCAGTTAGAGACTTTGTGTTGATTTCTTTGTTTTTCGGACATATCCAATGGGGTCCATCTATTGTCATACACCGACCAGAGAGGGTTGTGCGGAAATTTGGGTATGTTTATAGCATTCCTCCACATTCTCCGGCATCAAGATTATGCTTAGAAGATATTGACGACAGATGGATGCATTTTTCTAAGTACCTTGCACTAGTGGGTCAGATTTGTGTTGTGCTTGGACAATATGCAACAGACTACATCAACTGGTTTTACATGATGTATCATCCCTTCATAAGACCGGCACAACCCAGGGATCCAGCTAGACATCCACCTGTGTTTCAAGATGACACATATGTTGAACTAGATATTCCTCAGTACCTAATGGTGACAACAACTATGGAGGAAGCCCCTGCAGATGCACCTTCTCATGTAGAGCAGTCTCGACATGCAGTGGTAACATATATATTTAGTTTACTCTGATATTCATTTTATTTGAACATGCAACGTGTATAACCCTTTTCCATTGTTTTCAATTTCATAGGATGCTTGCCAAGCAATAGCTGAAAGATTAAAACGATTGTTGAACATGAGGATAATGACAAAAAGTATAGAAGCATACAGTGTGATGGAAGACTGCCTAAGGATTGCTAGAGGTGTCACTGTGAAACGCAATGTATATGTGTGGTCACGACGAAGGGAGCATATGGAAGACGCATGAAGACATTTAGAATTTTTTAGGAAATGTTTAGACAATGTTTATCATTTTATTTTATTTGAAAACTTTTTTGTTTGACAATTTTTTTTGAGATATTTTTTATATTAGTATCGAACCCGTATATCATAGGTCTTGAATTAAACCATAAACCTTATATTAGACACTTAACAAAAAACCTAAGTTTTGAATTAACACTAAACCCTAACTTGTGACATAACACTAAACCCTAGGTAGTAAAACCCATTATTTGTGATGCACCAGTCAACTGGCATACCACTAAACCTCTATTTTCAAAGGTGTATATTATTGTAGTACATTACAATTACATAAGTAGCTAAATCTCCACTCTTCACTTAAATCAACATAGTCTGTTTTCAACATCAATAATTTTTTATACTGCTGTATTCTACTAATATATGGAGATGATCACTACTTTGCTTGAGGATGAAAATGTCTAGACCATAACAAAGCTAGAGGTGGTAAGGGACAACAGTCTCTTAAAAAAACTTGTTACATATGCACAAAAAGTTTCAAATTATTATAACACAATTTATTTGATAAATTAAAACAAAAATTATGATGCATTTACCTAAACAAAATGATTATCATATGCATGACCATTACATATTACGCGATGCATAAAACAATCTTTTAGTGGTTGACTTTTAAGAGGAAAAAACATCATGCTTTGTTGGAGAGACAGAGAAACAAGGATGACATTATACCTTGATGCAATGACATATCTCATATCATTTATATTCATCCACTTATCCATGGTAACCTGCATGTTACAATTATGATTACATTTATTTACAATAAATTTTAACTATAAAAATAACAGAAATTACATATCATGGACAATCCATCAACAAGTAGGGACCGCTTTAATTCCTCAAATCTGCCTATGTCATAAAGGAAGTTGATATACTCATATGACTATTTGGCAAGTTCTTTAAGCAAATGGTTGCATACCAAAGACCATGAATCTTCACCCATACCTAATAAGGCAATAATTGCACAATATCCACAGTTATCGTCAGCTTTGACATTGACAATGTTTTCAATGAATCATGAATGCACGAATGAAATTGACCCAACATTGGCATAGTCCTTCTTGGAATTGCTTAGTCAGATGATGATGCACTACGTTTGACTAAAGAATTACTATTTTGCACAAAATGTAAAACATCAACATACTCTCAGTAAGACAGATCAAGCTTTGTAGACAATTTCCCGAAGTTTACTCTTTAGAGTAACTTTGTCACAAACATCAAGTTCTTGAAACCGCTTGGATGTGGTTTCCATCTCTTCTGTTATGCTAACATCGGGCTCAGATAAACCTTATTCTAAAAAACTTAGCCACCGCCAAAACATATGGATTACACCTAAAGGTATGCTATCGACAACATATCTAGCTAGCTCGCATGCATAAGGAAGACCATAAGTAGTTCTCATTACACAACCACAACAAGAACTGTCAATAACAGCATAACTCACATGCTCATACCCAACAAAAATTTGGTTTAAAACATACCTTGATACCATGCCAAGTAGTTTTTTGTATTTAAAAACATGTCCAACCACATGTGTACTTATCTCAAAAGATGTCTTAATTTCAGTGTGTTGTAGCGTGATCATGTTGTTCATGGCTTCCCCGAAACTACATAGGTCTCCAAGGCTATTATGTAGTAGTCTTTTTAAAGCCCAATAAGCAGATTCGATCCTGCATATGAAAGACACAAAAAATAATAAACAAATACAAGCATTGGCCATGGTCAACAAGCAAAATTTTTGTACCTGTTTGTTGTTGTGTTTCCTAAGTGCAAAATTTTTCTTTGTGGGGAATTATCCATGTTTGGTTGACATAGTCAACAAGCATTGGCCATGGTGAATAAGCAATTTCAAACTTCTTAAGGCAATCATCAAACTGATCCTTAGAAGGACAATCAACCAAACTCCCCTAGGCATCCATCACATAATCCCATCCATTTTTTTGATCAACCAGGGATTGACACTTTGCCTTGACATTCTTGTCAATGTGAAACCTACGCAACAAGTTGGTACACTCAGGGAATACATTTTTCACTACATTCATCACTCAGAGATCTTTGTCACTACATTCACTACATTCATCAATGCTAGATCTTTGTCACTACGTTCCTCTTATGGAAGAACGGTATGCACTTCTTGCATTGTATATTTGTTTGATTGTTGTATAACTATTGGGATTGTGCTCCTTTAGCGTTAGCAGAATATTTCTTGGTTTCACCATTAACTTTGTCATATCAACAATAATTATCTTTTCAACCTTAGCTGATCGACCAATGCATGGATGTCCAACTAATGACTTTGTCATTTCATGATTGTGAGTCCCACCCATTAACTTCACCATCCATCCTTGGCCTCCAACCACTGGTTTCTCACGTATCTTAAAGGGATACCCACATTTCCTACTACCAGTATCTCTTCTTACAAAATCTTTCTTCCTAGACCTATACTTGCCACTCTTTTCACAACCAATTAAGACAAATGAAGCCCTTCCTCTCATACCAGTGTTTGTGTCTGACCTCATAATGACTGCAACAAAACAAATCTCATAAGCAATAGCTCGAGCCCAATTCAAAACATCATCATGGGTAGCAAACACCTACAATGCAATCCAAACATCTTTACTCTTCAACAAACATTCAATAACTTACTTTAACAACAAAAAAAACATATTAATACCTGAGAAGTATTGAACGCATCGAAACAATCAACATGTTCTGATTTCACACCAGCTTCATCTTTATTTTGTTCATTCATATCAACTTCTTCAAGCATTATACTGTCATACATCCACTAATCTTCGTCCATCTTAACAAGACATTCAAAAATTTCAATCACAAACAAATGACCCATAACCACACCATACATATACTATCACACAAAACCCTAGGTACTTTTTTACTTCATTTAATAATATAAAACATTAAAATTGATAACCCTATATATTAAAAACCAATAACATCAACCATTGCGACAACCACCACTTGTCGACATACCTCCATAACACTTTCACCTCGACCAAAGAGGCCACAATGCACCTATCCTCTCACGAAAATGAAAAAATGAGAAGAAACGAAGAGAATGAATGAATGAATGTGTTAAAAACATTAAAGAAAAAAGGTAAAAGAAAGAAGAAACTAGACATGGGTATTTTTGGAATACCCATTTATTGCTAGGTGTACAAGCAATATGGCTGGTGCACAAAGCGACAACCTCTAATCTATTTGGGATCTTTTTGGGACACAACAAGCTTACAGGTCTAATCACTTATACATATGGTTTCTTCAATGATGAGAACTATAACTCTTCAAATTTGTACCTCCATTATAACCAACTCTTGGGGAAAATCCCCATTTCATTAAGAAGGGTTAACTTTTCATCTATTTCATTGTCACATAATTTTTGAAGGTGATGCTTCTATGCTTTTGGGGTCCACCAAAGTGACCACTAACATAAACATTTCATGGAACCAATTTGCATTTGATTTTGGAAAAGTGAAGTTGCCTAAGATAAGATCATTAACATTGGATGTGAGTCACAATAAGATTTATGGGCACCTTCCTGTGGTGATAGAAAATGTGTTGTCATTGAATGTGAGCTACAATATGTTATGTGGTGAGATTCCAAAGGGTGACGATGAGAATAACAATGATCATGATGCGTACATGTACATTCATAATAAGTACTTGTGTGGGTCACCACTTTCAAGCTGCAAGTGATCACTACTTCTTTTCTTAAGATGGAACCTAGCTTCTTCATTCATATTAAGAAAATGTTGATTGAATAATGTGTTCATTTTTAAATGTTGTGTGTTCCTTGCTTTGCTTGACTATGAAAGTTTTAGGATTAGAGGGATTGTTAGCTCCAATGTAAAGGCATGGAAACAGTTTGTTCCCTTTTAACGTGTGAAAGATGTGTATTTTATATGGACACTATAAATTCTCATTTGATATTCTGTATTTTTTTTTATCTCTCTTCTTATTTATATTTTTATATTTTTTTCATTTATTAATACTTATATCCTTATGCTGTGATTAACTTAGTTTAGAAAGATCAATAATTGATAGTGGTCATCTTACTCCAGACATTTGTTAAGAATATATATATATATATATATATATATATATATATATATATATATATATATATATATATATTGTTTTAGCCTAATAAAATAAAGAGTTTTACAAAAAGAATAAATAATTGTACAATAAAGAGTCAGAAACTACTATTGGCTTCTATAATATTTATTTTTGGCCTCTACCTCACTGTGAAAACCCTATTTTGCCCCACATTTCAAAAACTCCACCCTTCCCTCTTCCCCACCTCCCCTTCTTGGCACCCCTATTCTCTCTTCCCCAACCTTTCTCCTCCCATCCTCTTCTCTCTTCCTTTTCTTCCCTTCTCAACTCCTCTCCTTCCCAACCCTTCTCCTTCACTTTCCAACCGTGCTCAAGCCTTATCCCTCTTTTTCCCCAACTCCTTCGAGGTACCTTTTTTTTTTGTTTGTTTGCAAATTCATGTTCTACAAAATCGTGATTTTGTTGTAGAGGTACCTATAATGAAATCTCGATTTTTTTTTCATGGAAAAAATAGGTACCAAAATCACAATTCCGTTACCTTTTTTGGGTTTAGAAAACCACAACGAAATGTGATTCCGTTGTGGCTTTGGAAAAACAACACAGCAGAATTGTGATTTTGTTGTGTGTTTCATTGAAATAAAAGTTATGACAAATTTTTAAATGATGTGATGAAATAAATTCCATCATTGTTCTATGATGGGACAAAAATTCGTTGCTAAAGATTTTGTGATGCCAAAATATGCGAGAAATCTTAGTCCATCATAAACTAATTTTGTGATGGATTCTTATTTATTTAGTGACAAATTTGATCCCTCTCTAATTTTGATTTTTCCAATACTCATATAACATCAAGATTTCATTTGCATAAACAAATTGACTTAGCACATATCCCAACCATATGAATCAAACTCCACAAACAGATTGAAGAAATTAAAAACAAAATTTTGCATAAAGCTTAGCAACTACCTGATTAATGCTCCCTTTATTAGTAGCATATCCTGAAAATAGAGATGAATTGCCTTCCTAACTGTTGGAGTACAAGTGTAAGGTGAAGTCCCACATCGTGTAGAAATGGAAAAGTTGAGCACCATTAAAGTGAGGAGAAGACCCATAAACCTGAGTCTTAAGGTTTTGGGTTAAGGTGTGATGTTAGGTTCACTAATATGGTTGCTCATGACCCATTGGTGTAAATCTCCCCAGTGTTTATCCCCCTCGATTGCATAACAATTGGTATTAGAGCCATAAGGTTTTGGGTTAAGTGTGGTGTCTGGTTCACTTATATGATTGTTCATGGCCCATGGTATCCATGGACATGGAGATTCCTTATATCGAAAGTCTTCTTGGAGGTTAGGTAGCAGGTCTCCTATAGGTGTTGCAGCGGTGCAAGGTACTAAAGCATGTTGGAGGCAATGACTAAACGAGTCAGGGTAGGCACGATTAAGCTCTAAGGGCCACCATTAGATACTCATGGATTGAAAATGATTTCCGCTCGAATGGGAGACTATCATGTGGATGAGACTCACACTTGAGGGGGAGATTGTTGGAGTACAAGTGTTAAGTGAAGTCTGTAACGCCCTAAAATTTTGGTAACTATAAATCAATGTTTAAATGTATTTATCATGTTATTTGATTATATGCTTGACTTGAATGAGTTGGGGAATGGTGTGAATTAGTCATGTGTGATTTTCTTGATGTGGATGTTGAGTTATGTGAAGTTTTATTGACCTAAGTTGAAATTATGAGATTTCAAATTTTAAAACTCCCAATCCAAGAGGAATTGCGCTAAGTGAGAAAAGTCGCACTTAGCGCCAAAAGTGGATTCTTGCTTAGCGAGACGAGCTTGATATGCAGATTATAAATATGTTCTTCAGTGTGAAAAACATGTTTTTTTTCACTCTTTTTCTCTCCAACGCCCACCCACCTCCTCCTTCACCACCCACGACCATTGGTGGCCACCACGAGTCGTCGTTGCTTGCCGTTGAACCACCACACCAAGAGGAACATTTTAATCAGAGTGAAATCCTCAGAATCCACCTCAAGGATTTGGTGGAAAAAAATCCCTCAATCCTCTCTTTCGTAGCTTTTCTGAGGTAATCTTGACTTCTAAGCCTTTCTTCTAGTTAGTTTGAGTTTCTTTTAGTGTCTCTTGTGTTTTGGGTACTGTAATAGGGTGCTTTTACACTTCCTTTGAAAAAACCCATTGAAAATAAGACATTGTAAAAGTTATCTTTTTATAAAATTGATGTTATTTTTGTGACCTTCACTACTTCGGTCACATTAGCGTGATCGGAATTTCAAATTGACGTCTCCTTTTACTAGAATCCAAAACATCCCTTAGCCCTTTATGTTTTGACCGGGGTAATTGACTTTGAATGTTGTTATTAACCTTGTTTTTGAAATTTATACTAAATTTCCTTTGATTTGGTATATAAAACATTGTGTTTGGACTGGCGAACGTGAACGAGAGAGGTCTCTGAGCGACGCAAAGAGGAACTGACAGAGAGCTCATGATAGGTGAGGGGAGTTTATTATAATTTATGGCATTTGATACCGTAGTTGGGGTCAAGGAACCTAACTATGGGGATGTATACCTGTCCCTATTGCATGTTGGTTTTCTAGAAAAACAATGTTTTTGACTAATGGGATACGATATGTCTGTTATTGATAAAGGACATTATTGTTTTTATTAGACTTGCGTTTTCTGAAGACCTGGAGAATGTGAATCTCAGGCATGAACTATATATGTATGTATATGCAGAATGTGATTTACTGATGATATTTTTATTGATGATATTAATTGATATGAGGTGATGTTGATGTTTATGATAATGTTGATGGAGAATGATGTTGTTATTGAAGATGATATTGATTATAATTGATACGAGACGACGTTGGTGTTTATGATAATATTGATATGAGATTATGTTGTTATTGATGATTATGTTGATAGGAGATGATGTTGATGTTGAGAATGACATTAATATGAGATGACGTTGATGTTGATAATGACATTGAGATGAGATGTTGTTGATGTTGAAAATGTCATTGTGATGATGTGTGATGTGTATGTACATGGGGGGTGTAGTGATCATGATGGATATCCCTGGTGGGGGAAATAGAGTGGTTAAAGAGTTTTAAGCATCTCTAAAGAGAGATGACTTAGAATCCTTAATTATCCACGGTCAGTGCATTGATGATGCCCATGCTTTATACTTCATATTGCATGGAAATAGTATAAACTTTGTCAGTAAGTACTTGTAGTTTCTCATGAGGAGGAATACTTGTACTTGGGGGCATGCCACTCGGTTTGGAACTCCCTTAAGACTTAGGCTGATCACCATGGGGGGGGGGGGGGGGGGAGTTGCCTGTGCACGACAAGGTGGCCTCGACACTTGCTGTCTAGTTTTCCTAAGTGAAAGTGTCATGGGGACATGCTTAGGCTATTTTCTGACAAATGATATCATATTACATTTGAGAGTTAAGGTGAAGTGCATGCATCATACTGAGCATGATTGATTGAAATTATGGAAGGCTGATGACTACTTGTTGAGTGTGTGTTGGACTAATGGATGTTTGTGTATGATTATGTTATTTCTTAATGTTTTCTTACTAATCATGTTCATTTGATTTTTGTGTTAATTTCTTTTATAATTAACTCACCCTTGCAATTTTTGTACTGTGTGGGTTGTATCTATGATGATTGCGAACCTTTGTTTATGGGAGCAGAAGCACAACAATAGAGTATGTGGAGTGAGATTCTTTTGTGGAGCCGCCAAGCCGACGTGATGACGTTGGTATTATTCTTGGAAGAGAGTAGTGTTTTGTTAATCAACACCTCCGTAGTTGGTTCTATAATTCTTTTTGAATTGAGGATGTAAATCACAAATTTAATTATATGTATGAACTAATTTACTTTCCATTATGTGAATGATGTGTACTGAGTTACTATGTGTGTGTGTGTGTGTGTGTGTATATATATATATATATATATATATATATATATATATATATATATATATATATATATATATATATATATATATATATATATATTCATTTAAGTAATTGTGCATTGTTTGGTAAATGTATATCGCGAAAAATTTACTTTCATTTTTCATTAGCAAATTAACGGAGTTTTCATTTAAAAATTGAAATTTATGCGGTTTAGAGTGGTGATATCGTAACGATGAGGCTCATCGTTACAAAGTCTCACATCGTGTAGGAATGAGAAGGTTGAGCACCATATAAGTGAATACTCGACCCATAAACTCGAGCCTTAAGGTTTTAGGTTAAGGTGTGATGTGAGGTTCACTTATATGATTACTCATGGTCCATTGGTGTAAATTTCTCCGGTATTTACCCCCCTCAGACGCACAACACTAAATAAACACTACGTACAAAACATAAAAAATAAGTAAAATCGTTGACAAAATCTATAAACCAACAAATAAAAGTTATAAGCCAACAAATTCAAAGAAAAATTAAAGTTGCTTAGTAATGAAACCAAAATACCCGAATTATCGTTGACCCATAAACTCAGCCTTTGTTTGTTTTTTTTTGCATTCATTGTTTAATGTCGATCATAGTCAATGTTACAATTTTTTTTATCCGTAAGAATTGAAGATAAATATTAAAGAATTTACAACACAAATATTAGGGGTGGGTATATGAATCTAGATTTGCCGAACAACCCATTAAGTTTGCAGATCGGGCACATAACATATCTTTTTTTTTTTAAATCCATTCTAAATATATGGATCTAGATTTGCCTGAAATGTTGATAAATTTTAGTACGATAAATTTTAGCTTAAAAAATAAAGTCATTTTTTTCTTTTAATTTTATATATTTTTCACTTTCTAAAAAATATTTTTTTATAAAAAATATTATTTTCAAATTAATATTTGAGTCTATGATCAATTTATCCACGAACTGTTGAGACCAGATACAAACCTTAAAAAAATCTATTTATTTTACAAATCAAACTTATCCGATCCATATTAAAACACTAGCTTCACATGTTAACCCTTAAACCGATTGGATGGATCCGTATACTTACCACTCCCAACGAATACCATCCTGGATCAATGTTTCCTTAGTATGCTACAATTTTAACGATAAAAATAATAGACATCTAACCGCTGGATCAAAATTGTGAATCTTACACAGTTATGAAACTAAAACCACGGAATTAAAATTAAGAAGACCAAAATTTCGGATGAACGTAGGAAACAACGTAATTTAGCCTCCTTTCAAAAAAAAAAAGTAACTTAGCCTAATAAAAATAACGAGGAAAAAGATCGTGGTGTAGAAGAAGCTAAATATTTGGTGAGTCCGTACAATATGATACCGGCATATACGTGAGCATTAGTTTCTTTTAATTGTGGACCGTTGGATGAACATGGAGACAAGTCGGTTTGACGGCTACAATAAACTCCATTCACGGCTACCTTAACCAACTGTTTTATATTTCATTTCACTTTCACCAGGTTTTGTGGTTAATTAACAAGATTCAGATTTCTTTTAAAACAACGACGTCGTTTTCATGCGGTCATCCTAATTAGAATATTATAATGAGTCCCCAACACCCCATGTGCTTTATCCCCCTTTTCGTAGGTTTCTGTTTCTGCCATGAAACACGATGATCATTTTACTTCCTAGAGAAGAAACGTTTCTTTGATTTGAGTATATATATATATATATATATATATATATATATATATATATATATATATATATATATATATATATATATATCAAAGAGAGTGATACAAGAGAAGAAATTTCCGTTATTTTTTCTTAGATTTGATTTATGACTATTGACTTAAGTAGTGATGTTCATCCCATCCATTCTTTTACAACTCATTTCCTTTTCATTTTTTTTATCATATCACATATTTTTTCTATTCCAAATTAACCATAAGACTCAATTACGTAATTAAATAAGACTAAAAAAATAATTAATTTAATTTATGACAATAAATTTATCATAAATTTATATATGTTTTTCTAAAACTATCTTTTTTTTTTTATTAATATTCTTCCCTTTTTCTTTCTTTTTTTGGTATATATTCTTCTATCTTTCCTAATTAATTGTTTGTCCGTACAATTAATTTGGGATATTTGAATCTAAAAATAATTAATAGAATAAAAAATATGAATTGAGTATAAAAAAATAAATAGTTTTAAATTTAGATCTTATAAATAAAAACAAAAAAAATATATCTCATTTTTTTCTTTCTACTTTTTTTTTCTTCATCTTTTTCTATGTATCTTGATAGCAACACACGAGCAAGACCAAGGAGGAAGAGTAGAGCACCAACCTACCTCAAGGATTTCACTAGCCGTTAGTGCCTGTTGATGCTTGCGGTTGATACCTGCTGAGTTGGATATTGCTGAGTTGGATATCAAGGGAATAACCCTTGATCTTGTCTGCTATTACTAGGAATATTCCCTTTCTGTTAGGACCTGTCCACACTAAAATACAAATTCTGTTATTGCAATTCACTATAAATACCCATCTAATGAAAGAAGGCAGCAAGAATTTCAATCCCCAATACTTATCTTTTACTTTGTGCTTGGGAGGTCTGGCCCTCGAAGTCTAGGAATTTGCTTATTCATAACATTTTGGTGCTCTCATTTCGTGCTCATGGATGATCCCAACTGTTCGAAATCTTCCTCGGACAAATTGGAGGATGCCATAGCCAAGCTTACCACACACCAGATGAGTCTCAGCGAATGTCTCCAAAACATGACCCACAAATTAGACACTCTTATCACTACCTTATCCACATCCAAATCCCCTGACTCTTCCCCAACCTCTTCTCACCATGTTCCCTCACCTTCCCCTTCTTCTTAGCCTCCCCATGTAAAGCTTGATGTCCCCAGGTTCGATGGTTCTAACCCTTAGGATGGATATTCAAAATCACACCATTTTTTGAATATCATCACACCCCTGATCATGAGCGCCTCACTATAGCTTCTTTTTACATGGATGGCCGTGCCTTGGCCTGGTACCAGTGGATGGCCAGCAACGGCCAGCTCTCTTCCTGGGCAGGTTTCCTCCATGCTTTGCAAACCTGGTTCGCGTCCTAGCAGTATGAGGATCCCACAGGCACCCTGTTCAAATTAACTCAGCAAACCACAGTCCAAGCTTACCTTTCGGAGTTCGAAGATATCGCAAATCGCATGGTGGGCCTTCCTCCACATTTTCTTCTTAGCTGCTTCGTTTCGGGGTTGAATCCCGACATTCGCCGCGAGGTCCAAGCGTTGCAGTCGTTGACTCTGGTACAGGCGACAGGACCTGCGCGCTTACAAGAAGAGAAGCTTGCGGAGACACGACGAGCCTTACGCGGTCGGGTGCCTTCCTTTTCCCCTACGGTCGCCACACAAACGCACACTCCAATTACGCTACCTCCTTCACCTCGAGCCCCTCCTGTGCAACCACCCTCGCCGGTACCGTTGAAGCGCCTGACACTAGAAGAACTTGCTTCTCGCAGGGAGTGAGACCTTTGCTTCAAATGCGATGAACGATATCATCACGGCCATCGTTGCCATTCTAGGGTTAACCTCCTTATTGTAGATGATGATGAGAGGTCCACTGAATACTTTGTGCCTTTGAGCTTATCACCCGACCCGCCTGACCCAACTGACCCGAATGAAGCCCAACTTAATTTGCACTCCCTTACAGGTCCGTTAGCTCCAAAAACATTGCATTTTTCAGGCTTCGTGGCTACAAAGCAGGTCTTGATCTTGGTGGATGGGGGTAGTACCCATAACTTCATCCAGGATACAATGCTTGCGGGACTGGGCCTTTCTCCTTGTGACACCACCCCTCTCAAGGTCATGGTTGGTAATGATCAATACCTCCATTGCTACCAAATCTGCACAGCAGTACCGATATTCATTCAGGGCGTTGAATTCATCATTGACCTGCATGTATTACCCTTGTGTGGTGCGAACATCGTGCTAGGGGTGCAGTGGTTACGATCACTAGGACCCATATTAACGGCCTACACCACTCTATCAATGAAATTCATGCACCAGGGCCGTGCCATCAAATTTAAAGGCAAAGACACCTCTGCCCTCCAACCTCTATCTGTCAATCAAGTCTGACGCCTGGTTCGCACCGCCGATGCTAGTGCTTGCTTTCACTTTCAGTTTCACCATTAGAACCGCCGTCCACCGCCATCTCCCCACCCACCTACCCTCCGGAAATTCATTCCTTATTGAACAAATTTGCCTCCTTATTCCAACCCTCACAAGTTCTCCCACCTTCTCGTCCCATAGACCACCATATCCACCTGGCTCCTAACTCCAAACCCGTTAATGTTCGCCCATATAGGTACCCACACTATCAGAAAGCCAAAATTGAATCTCAAGTAAGCTCCATGTTGCAGAGAGGAATCATTAGACCCAACACGAGTCCATTTTCATCCCCTGTGCTATTAGTCCGCAAACATGATGGTACCTGGCGGTTTTGCGTTGATTACAGAGCACTGAATGCTCTAACGATCAAGGATCGTTTCCCGATACCTATGATTGACGAACTGTTGGACGAATTAGGGGGTGCATCCTGGTTTTCAAAGATGGATTTATTGCAGGGATACCACCAAATCCTGATGTCCGAAGATGGTATATGCAAAACCGCTTTTCGAACTCACCATGGCCACTTTAAATTCAGGGTGATGCCTTTCGGGCTTTGCAACGCCCCTTCATCTTTTCAAGCCACAATGAACACCATCTTTTGCCTTTTCCTTTGTCAATTCATTATTGTATTTTTTGATGATATCCTTATTTATAGTACCACACTGGAAGATCATGTTTTTCACTTGGAGCAAGCTTTTCGGGTGTTGTTGTAGGAGCAGTTCGTCTTGAAGTTAGCCAAATGCACATTTGCCCAACCTCAGGTCAAGTACCTGGGACATGTGGTTTCTTCTCGCGGGGTCGAACCAGTGCTAGCCAAGGTTCAGGCTATTTAACAGTGGCCGGAGCCTCGATCGGCGCATGCACTCTGAAGCTTTTTGGGACTCGCGGGATTCTACAAAAGATTCATTCGCGGCTATGCGACAATTGCTGCACCTCTAACCAAGCTTCTAACACTGGAACCTTTTCAATGGGCCCAAGATGCTCGTGCAGTTTTTGCTGCTCTTAAGCAGATGCTGACCTCAACCCCTGTTCTCCGGTTGTCGGACTTCACTCTTCCCTTCACGGTGGAGACGGATGCGTCAGGAACGGGCATGGGCGCAATGTTATCACAATAGGGCCACCCAGTTGCTTACTTTAGCAAAAATTTTCCACCAAAGCTACTTGGTGCTTCCACGTACGTTCGTGAATTATTCGCCATTACGGCCGCCGTCAAGAAATAGTGTCAATACCTCCTTGGCCGGTGCTTCAACATCCTCACTGATCATCGCAGTTTGAAAGAGTTGCTTAGGCAGGTGATTCAAAAACTTGAGCAACAAAAGTACCTTGCGCGCCTCATGGGTTACAACTACAACATTCAATATCGCTCTGGCAATTCCAATGTAGTTGTTGACGCGTTATCATGGTTGTTAGAACCAACTCCTGAAACACTGCTGCTTTTATCAGTCCCATGTTTAACATTTTTGCAGGCGCTCAAGGCTCAGCTGGATCAATCCTCAGACTACATCCAGCTCTGACAAAGCATTGTGGATTACCCTGATCAAAATCCTGAGTTTTCAATCACCAAGTATTTCATTCTTCATAAAGGTCGTATTTGGCTTTCTTCGAACTTACCATTCTTGCACACTCTGTTACTGGAATACCATTGTACACCCACAAGTGGCCATGTGGGTGTCGCGAAAACATTGGCTCGACTAACCAAGAATTTTTATTGGCAGGGTATCCGTAAAGATGTGGAAAGATTCGTTGCTTCATGTGTAGACTGTCAACACACGAAATATGAGACCCAAAGACCGATAGGACTGTTGTTCCCATTGCTGGTACCTTGTCGGCCATGGGAGGACTTATCCCTGGATTTTATCATAGGGTTATCGGCGTTCCGCGGCAATACTGCCATCTTGGTAATTGTAGACCGCTTTTCGAAAGGAATTCACCTGGCCATGCTTCCAACTCATCATACAGCGTATACGGTGGCCGTCCTCTTCATGGACCTTGTCGGAAAACTCCACAGCATGCCACGAAGCTTAGTTTCAGACTGCGATCCTCTGTTTCTCAGCAAATTTTGGCAGGAACTTTTTCACTTGAGTGGTACCAAGTTACGGTTAAGCTCTGCTTATCATCCTCAATCAGATGGTCAAACAGAAGTCCTAAATCGGGTAATTGAACAATACCTTCGGGCCTTCGTCCATAAGAAGCCTTCATCATGGGGCAAGCTGCTGGGTTGGGTGGAGTGGTCTTACAATACCTCCTGGAACTCAAGTTCAGGTCTCACCCTTTACGAAATCACCTTTGGGAAGAAGCCTTTCAACTTCCCACAATATTTGACAGGGGACTCTAACATTGATGTTGTTGATGTCATGCTCACTGATCGCGAGGCTGTTTTCACGGAAATCAAGAAGAAATTGGAGAAAGCACAAAATCGCATGAAGTATTTTGCAGATAAAAAGCGTCGTGAAGCTCAGTTCAAAGTTGGTGATATGGTTCTGGTCAAACTTCGTCCACACCGACAAACTTCGGTCTCGGGTCAACCAAGTGGTTATCCAAGCTTGCTAAAAGATTCTATGGGCCTTTCCGGGTCGTTAAATGAATTGGATCCACAGCTTACAAATTGTTGCTACCGGAAGAAGCTCGTATACATCCGGTTTTCCACTGCTCCCTCTTAAAGCCATATTACTCAACAGAGTCTGATACCAGCTCACACTCCACCACTTTACCCGTGCTTTCAAAGGATGATCATCTTCTGATCCAACCTTTAGCCATATTAAATACCCGCCAAAATAAGGACTCTGAACAAGAGGTACTTGTGCAGTGGCAGGGACTATCGTCGGATGACACGACTTGGGAGAAATGGGACCAGTTGCAGGCTGAGTATCACCTTGAGGACAAGGTGCTTTCGGAAGCGGCGAGGAATGATAGCAACACAGGAGCAAGACCAAGGAGGAAGAGTAGAGCACCAACCTACCTCAAGGATTTCACTAGCCGTTAGTGCTTGTTGATGCTTGCGGTTGATACCTGCTGAGTTGGATATTGCCGAGCTGGATATCAAGGGAATAGCCCTTGATCTTGTCTGCCATTACTAGGAATATTCCCTTTTTGTTAGGACCTGTCCACACTAAAATACAAATTCTGTTATTGTAATTCACTATAAATACCCATCTAATGAAAGAAGGCAGCAAGAATTTCAATCCCCAATACTTATCTTTTATTTTGTGCTTGGGAGGTCTGGCCCTCGAAGTCCAGGAATTTGTTCATTCATAACATATCTCCTCCTCCACCTTCACCCCAAAATGGGAGTAAACGAGTAACAATTACTCAATTGAAGTTTATAATAATTATTTTAAGTATATTTATATTCGTTATAGTTCACTTTAATTTCTCTAGTTTAATATTTAATTATTAAACTTTAGTTAAAAAAAAAATTGATCTCCCTCCCTCCCTCTTTCTCTTTAAACACGACTCCTGGTATGTACTACTATTAATTTGGACAAACGTTCCATATAATGGAAGAATATGATCATAACCAAAATGGGAACAAAACATAAACTTATAAACCCTAAGAAAAACATAAACTTATAAAACTATAAAGAGAATGACCAAACTTTAAAGTGTAAGGACCTAATTAAATAAATTTGAGATACTATAAAGCCCAAAACTATATTGTTAAAAATAATCAGAATAACATATGTCATTCTTTACAAAAGAAAAAAAAATACACATTGAGTCACTCGATCTCAGAATTAAATAATTAATATACTTTAATCTAGTACATAAAGATTTACCAATTTGAGAGTATAAAAAATTAATATATAGGGAAAACAAATTTTAACATACAAGAATTTTGAAATAATTAATTATATTTAAGAATAAAAGCAAGTGAAAATTGAAACATAAAAAAATTGCAGGAGCAGAGAATTTTACAATTTCAAATTTATAAAATTATTAAAAAAAGTATTTTTCAATAATAGTGAAGATAATATCTTTTTTTTTAAAGAAAAAGGAGTACAATAAGAAATTATTTGAACCTAACAGATGAAAATTATTATTTATCATGTTGGGATACATAGGGAAGAGTAGGGGGGTATACGCGAGTCGGTTTAAGTTGAGTTTGGTCAAATTCGTGACCCAATACAATCAAATTTAAATGGGTTAGTTTGGATTTTTTTCAAGAAAAAAAATTAAAACTCGATCCAAATCAACTTGTTTGTAAATGGTTTGTGTTAGATTGAGTTACAGGTGAAAACATTTAAATTTTTCTGTTAATGCATTTAAAATCCAATCTTTTTAATAAATTAAATTTTTTTATTAACCTTTATCACACTATTATAGTGTGTTTTCAAGTTCCAACATGGCCAAGGTGTGGTTGCTAGTTGCGACCGAGTGAGGTGCGGTAGAAAGAACTTGAGAGTTGAAATTCAAATTTTGAGAGAATGACGGAGTGAAATCGTGATAACTGAGAAAAGAAAGAGATAGTCTCACTCTTAGTTACTAAATATGAGAATAATAGTGATTGATTTTCTAAAATTTTAAAATATATATTATATCTATAATAATTTAATACAAATTAATGGATCAATGGATCGAATTATCGGATTCAAATATTAAAACGTATGACCTAATCTAAAATTCAATGGCTTTAATCCAAACACAAAAAAAATTCAAATCAAATTGTTTGAATTGATTTAAATCAATTTGAATTTTACGAGTGATTCATACTCATAAACACCCCTAGGGGAAGAAGACGAAAGTAACATTTGGGGATGAAATACCAACAACACATTTTTAAATAAATTTTTTAATACACTCTTTATAGTTAATAGTTGAAATTTATTAAAAATAAAAAAAATTATGCTTTTTTATTGAATTTTACTTATTACTTTTAATAAATTTTAATCTAACAACAAAAAAAACTTATTAAAAAGTAAGTTAATTGTTAACACTCCTCTTATATGAATTTCTTTATATAACTACAGTTACTAATACCTCAGTTAATACGCATGAAGGGTTTTTATCATTGGTTTAAATATTGGACTAGCCAATGGGTGATCAATTTGATCAATCCAACATAACCAGTTTAG